>NW_026975314.1:0-84758 GCF_030014295.1 Loxodonta africana | reverse complement strand
CATAGAGAGATAGTATTTCGGCCCCAGTCCCGGCCCCGGGCCCGGTCCCCGGCCCACCTGTCCCTCCCGCCTTTGCCCCTCGTCGCCCTCCTGGCCGGCCGTGGCCCTCCAGGGCCACGCGGGACTCGGAGGAGCACGGCGAACCCTTGCGCGCCAGGCTGCTCCTAGGTGCCGCGGAGGCCCTCTGGTACTTCCCACCGGACCCCCGAGCCCTGGTGCTGGCGGGGGAGGGCACCGGGGAGCGGCGAAAGACCACGCACGAGCCACACGCCTACCGACGAGGGACGTCCTGCCCACTGGCCAGTCAGGACCCCACGTAGGCTCCCGGTCCTGCTGGGGGGCTGGAGGTGGGGCAGGCGGCGCTTAGCCTGACGGGAGGGTCGGTGGGGGGCCAGGGCGGTGGGGCAGGCGCGTTGGCCCAGCTGCCCAGCTCACTGGTGAGCTTCCCCGATGGGAGGAGGGAGGGCGGGTTGTGGGGTGGGGTGGGGTGGCGGCGGGGGCGTGGGTGGGGACGGGCGACCGGCGCGGGGAGGGCGGGCGGCCCCCGCCATCCGCACCTCACCCCCCGCTGACCGCGGGCAGGCTGCTTCTGGCCCTGGCGGTCCAGAGCCACAGCCCTGCAGGAAACGTGCGTGGCCGTCCCCGCCCCGCGCCCGGCGCCCCGCCCCCCGCATAGCCTCCAGCTCAACACCGCACCACCCCACCCGGCCTGGACCCCCGCACGCCCCTGCTGCGGTCTCGCACCTCTCGGGGAGGCCCCCAGCTCGACTGGCCCCGGCTCCCCTAGTTCTGTGTGCCCGACGGCCAGGAGGACCCGTCCTCACTCACTCATCGGGGTCAGGCCACTTGAGGCCACGTCTAGGCCCGCGCGGGACACCGGGCAGGAGGGCACCTGTTCCTCCCGGGCACGAGATCCCCACCTCAAGGCCGCCTCACCACCGCCCCCACGCCCGCCTCGTCGCCTCCCCGACCCCCCTCCCCCCCCCCCACGCCACACCTCAGAGAGAGAGGCTGGCTAGTCGGCCGAGTGTCCGGCGGCCACCGCCACCACCACCGTTGTGGCCGTCTCACGTCCCCACCCGCACCCCCAGCCCCAGGCCCAGCCCCAGCCCCAGCCTCAGCCCCAGCCCCAGCCCCACCCCCACCCCCAGAGTACACGAAGCAAGTTGCCCGGGGAGGGCAAGGGGCCCGCCCGCCCCGGGTGTCTTCTCCTCCCAATCCACTAGCAGACATCCCGGCACACCAGGAGGCAGGCCTGCAGAGCCAGGAAGGGTGGGCAGAGCCCGAGGGAAGGAGGGCAGCCGAGCAGCCAAGTTGGGGCAGAGGCCGGTCGGGGTGGAGGGTGGGGGGGCGGCAGGGCGGAGGCGGCCCGGGTGGCTCCCGAAGGCCCTCTGAGCCAGGGGCCTGCCCCCGCTGGACAAGGACAGAGCTCCGGCCCCAAGGAGAGGCTCTGGCGCCACGGGGAGCGTCTCCCACCGCCACGAGGGCAGGGCGCGCTCCCGCAGGGCCTGAACCTGAAGGCCCGGGCGGGGGGTGGGAGCGGGGGAGAGTAGGGGCGGCCGGGAAGCGCTGCGGCCCGACTGGACTGGAGTGCCGGGCCGCCGTCGTCCGCCGTCGTCGTCGTCGCCGTCGTCGTCCTCGTCGACGCCGCCGCCACCCCCGAAGCTTTCCTGGTGCCCGAGGGCCGCTGGCCGGGCCCCTGGGCCGGGCTTCTTGGCCTGGTTGCGTCCCTGTCCGTGTCCGTGTGTCCCTGTGCCCCGTGGGTTGGCGGCAAAAGAGAAAAGGAGGCGTAAAAGCCTACAGCACCCGGTATTCCCAGGCGGTCTCCCATCCAAGTACTAACCAGGCCCGACCCTGCTTAGCTTCCGAGATCAGACGAGATCGGGCGCGTTCAGGGTGGTATGGCCGTAGACGTCAGCGCCTGCCGCCGCTCGCCCTAAGAGCCTGCTCAGCGGCCCCAGCCGCCGGCGCAGCGCGCCTTGGCCGCCCCGGCAGCCTCCAGCTTTGGCCGCCCAGCCCCGCCCCGGCCCGCCCCGGCCCGCCCCGGCCCGCCCCGCCTGGCCAAGGGTGCGGGTCCCGGCCAGCCGGCCCAAGAGTCCGGCCTCCAAGCAGGCAGGTGGCGGCGACCGGGAGGAAGGCAGTCAGCCAGGCGGGAAGGCCGCCCGGGTCGCGCCCCCTGCCCTTCCTGCGAAGCCCCACGGCCCCCCTCAGTCCGGCCGGGGCTCTCCTGCCGCCTGCTCGCCCCTCGCCCCCGGCGGCGGCACCGGGAGGCACTCGGGCCGCCTGCTTCCGCCGACATCTGGCCGAGCGCCTCTCGTCTCTCCCCCTGCCCAGCGTGGGGTGGCCCCGGCCTCCACTCGCCCTCCCCCCACCCCGGCCCGTCCCCTGGCGGGGCCTCCCTTTGCCTCCCCTTCCTCCAAGGGGCCCTCGCCGGGCCCGGCTCTCGGCCCCAGTCCCGGCCCCGGGCCCGGTCCCCGGCCCACCTGTCCCTCCCGCCTTTGCCCCTCGTCGCCCTCCTGGCCGGCCGTGGCCCTCCAGGGCCACGCGGGACTCGGAGGAGCACGGCGAACCCTTGCGCGCCAGGCTGCTCCTAGGTGCCGCGGAGGCCCTCTGGTACTTCCCACCGGACCCCCGAGCCCTGGTGCTGGCGGGGGAGGGCACCGGGGAGCGGCGAAAGACCACGCACGAGCCACACGCCTACCGACGAGGGACGTCCTGCCCACTGGCCAGTCAGGACCCCACGTAGGCTCCCGGTCCTGCTGGGGGGCTGGAGGTGGGGCAGGCGGCGCTTAGCCTGACGGGAGGGTCGGTGGGGGGCCAGGGCGGTGGGGCAGGCGCGTTGGCCCAGCTGCCCAGCTCACTGGTGAGCTTCCCCGATGGGAGGAGGGAGGGCGGGTTGTGGGGTGGGGTGGGGTGGCGGCGGGGGCGTGGGTGGGGACGGGCGACCGGCGCGGGGAGGGCGGCGGCCCCCGCCATCCGCACCTCACCCCCCGCTGACCGCGGGCAGGCTGCTTCTGGCCCTGGCGGTCCAGAGCCACAGCCCTGCAGGAAACGTGCGTGGCCGTCCCCGCCCCGCGCCCGGCGCCCCGCCCCCCGCATAGCCTCCAGCTCAACACCGCACCACCCCACCCGGCCTGGACCCCCGCACGCCCCTGCTGCGGTCTCGCACCTCTCGGGGAGGCCCCCAGCTCGACTGGCCCCGGCTCCCCTAGTTCTGTGTGCCCGACGGCCAGGAGGACCCGTCCTCACTCACTCATCGGGGTCAGGCCACTTGAGGCCACGTCTAGGCCCGCGCGGGACACCGGGCAGGAGGGCACCTGTTCCTCCCGGGCACGAGATCCCCACCTCAAGGCCGCCTCACCACCGCCCCCACGCCCGCCTCGTCGCCTCCCCGACCCCCCTCCCCCCCCCCCACGCCACACCTCAGAGAGAGAGGCTGGCTAGTCGGCCGAGTGTCCGGCGGCCACCGCCACCACCACCGTTGTGGCCGTCTCACGTCCCCACCCGCACCCCCAGCCCCAGGCCCAGCCCCAGCCCCAGCCTCAGCCCCAGCCCCAGCCCCACCCCCACCCCCAGAGTACACGAAGCAAGTTGCCCGGGGAGGGCAAGGGGCCCGCCCGCCCCGGGTGTCTTCTCCTCCCAATCCACTAGCAGACATCCCGGCACACCAGGAGGCAGGCCTGCAGAGCCAGGAAGGGTGGGCAGAGCCCGAGGGAAGGAGGGCAGCCGAGCAGCCAAGTTGGGGCAGAGGCCGGTCGGAGTGGAGGGTGGGGGGGCGGCAGGGCGGAGGCGGCCCGGGTGGCTCCCGAAGGCCCTCTGAGCCAGGGGCCTGCCCCCGCTGGACAAGGACAGAGCTCCGGCCCCAAGGAGAGGCTCTGGCGCCACGGGGAGCGTCTCCCACCGCCACGAGGGCAGGGCGCGCTCCCGCAGGGCCTGAACCTGAAGGCCCGGGCGGGGGGTGGGAGCGGGGGAGAGTAGGGGCGGCCGGGAAGCGCTGCGGCCCGACTGGACTGGAGTGCCGGGCCGCCGTCGTCCGCCGTCGTCGTCGTCGCCGTCGTCTTCCTCGTCGACGCCGCCGCCACCCCCGAAGCTTTCCTGGTGCCCGAGGGCCGCTGGCCGGGCCCCTGGGCCGGGCTTCCTGGCCTGGTTGCGTCCCTGTCCGTGTCCGTGTGTCCCTGTGCCCCGTGGGTTGGCGGCAAAAGAGAAAAGGAGGCGTAAAAGCCTACAGCACCCGGTATTCCCAGGCGGTCTCCCATCCAAGTACTAACCAGGCCCGACCCTGCTTAGCTTCCGAGATCAGACGAGATCGGGCGCGTTCAGGGTGGTATGGCCGTAGACGTCAGCGCCTGCCGCCGCTCGCCCTAAGAGCCTGCTCAGCGGCCCCAGCCGCCGGCGCAGCGCGCCTTGGCCGCCCCGGCAGCCTCCAGCTTTGGCCGCCCAGCCCCGCCCCGGCCCGCCCCGCCTGGCCAAGGGTGCGGGTCCCGGCCAGCCGGCCCAAGAGTCCGGCCTCCAAGCAGGCAGGTGGCGGCGACCGGGAGGAAGGCAGTCAGCCAGGCGGGAAGGCCGCCCGGGTCGCGCCCCCTGCCCTTCCTGCGAAGCCCCACGGCCCCCCCTCAGTCCGGCCGGGGCTCTCCTGCCGCCTGCTCGCCCCTCGCCCCCGGCGGCGGCACCGGGAGGCACTCGGGCCGCCTGCTTCCGCCGACATCTGGCCGAGCGCCTCTCGTCTCTCCCCCTGCCCAGCGTGGGGTGGCCCCGGCCTCCACTCGCCCTCCCCCCACCCCGGCCCGTCCCCTGGCGGGGCCTCCCTTTGCCTCCCCTTCCTCCAAGGGGCCCTCGCCGGGCCCGGCTCTCGGCCCCAGTCCCGGCCCCGGGCCCGGTCCCCGGCCCACCTGTCCCTCCCGCCTTTGCCCCTCGTCGCCCTCCTGGCCGGCCGTGGCCCTCCAGGGCCACGCGGGACTCGGAGGAGCACGGCGAACCCTTGCGCGCCAGGCTGCTCCTAGGTGCCGCGGAGGCCCTCTGGTACTTCCCACCGGACCCCCGAGCCCTGGTGCTGGCGGGGGAGGGCACCGGGGAGCGGCGAAAGACCACGCACGAGCCACACGCCTACCGACGAGGGACGTCCTGCCCACTGGCCAGTCAGGACCCCACGTAGGCTCCCGGTCCTGCTGGGGGGCTGGAGGTGGGGCAGGCGGCGCTTAGCCTGACGGGAGGGTCGGTGGGGGGCCAGGGCGGTGGGGCAGGCGCGTTGGCCCAGCTGCCCAGCTCACTGGTGAGCTTCCCCGATGGGAGGAGGGAGGGCGGGTTGTGGGGTGGGGTGGGGTGGCGGCGGGGGCGTGGGTGGGGACGGGCGACCGGCGCGGGGAGGGCGGGCGGCCCCCGCCATCCGCACCTCACCCCCCGCTGACCGCGGGCAGGCTGCTTCTGGCCCTGGCGGTCCAGAGCCACAGCCCTGCAGGAAACGTGCGTGGCCGTCCCCGCCCCGCGCCCGGCGCCCCGCCCCCCGCATAGCCTCCAGCTCAACACCGCACCACCCCACCCGGCCTGGACCCCCGCACGCCCCTGCTGCGGTCTCGCACCTCTCGGGGAGGCCCCCAGCTCGACTGGCCCCGGCTCCCCTAGTTCTGTGTGCCCGACGGCCAGGAGGACCCGTCCTCACTCACTCATCGGGGTCAGGCCACTTGAGGCCACGTCTAGGCCCGCGCGGGACACCGGGCAGGAGGGCACCTGTTCCTCCCGGGCACGAGATCCCCACCTCAAGGCCGCCTCACCACCGCCCCCACGCCCGCCTCGTCGCCTCCCCGACCCCCCTCCCCCCCCCCACGCCACACCTCAGAGAGAGAGGCTGGCTAGTCGGCCGAGTGTCCGGCGGCCACCGCCACCACCACCGTTGTGGCCGTCTCACGTCCCCACCCGCACCCCCAGCCCCAGGCCCAGCCCCAGCCCCAGCCTCAGCCCCAGCCCCAGCCCCACCCCCACCCCCAGAGTACACGAAGCAAGTTGCCCGGGGAGGGCAAGGGGCCCGCCCGCCCCGGGTGTCTTCTCCTCCCAATCCACTAGCAGACATCCCGGCACACCAGGAGGCAGGCCTGCAGAGCCAGGAAGGGTGGGCAGAGCCCGAGGGAAGGAGGGCAGCCGAGCAGCCAAGTTGGGGCAGAGGCCGGTCGGGGTGGAGGGTGGGGGGGCGGCAGGGCGGAGGCGGCCCGGGTGGCTCCCGAAGGCCCTCTGAGCCAGGGGCCTGCCCCCGCTGGACAAGGACAGAGCTCCGGCCCCAAGGAGAGGCTCTGGCGCCACGGGGAGCGTCTCCCACCGCCACGAGGGCAGGGCGCGCTCCCGCAGGGCCTGAACCTGAAGGCCCGGGCGGGGGGTGGGAGCGGGGGAGAGTAGGGGCGGCCGGGAAGCGCTGCGGCCCGACTGGACTGGAGTGCCGGGCCGCCGTCGTCCGCCGTCGTCGTCGTCGCCGTCGTCGTCCTCGTCGACGCCGCCGCCACCCCCGAAGCTTTCCTGGTGCCCGAGGGCCGCTGGCCGGGCCCCTGGGCCGGGCTTCTTGGCCTGGTTGCGTCCCTGTCCGTGTCCGTGTGTCCCTGTGCCCCGTGGGTTGGCGGCAAAAGAGAAAAGGAGGCGTAAAAGCCTACAGCACCCGGTATTCCCAGGCGGTCTCCCATCCAAGTACTAACCAGGCCCGACCCTGCTTAGCTTCCGAGATCAGACGAGATCGGGCGCGTTCAGGGTGGTATGGCCGTAGACGTCAGCGCCTGCCGCCGCTCGCCCTAAGAGCCTGCTCAGCGGCCCCAGCCGCCGGCGCAGCGCGCCTTGGCCGCCCCGGCAGCCTCCAGCTTTGGCCGCCCAGCCCCGCCCCGGCCCGCCCCGGCCCGCCCCGGCCCGCCCCGCCTGGCCAAGGGTGCGGGTCCCGGCCAGCCGGCCCAAGAGTCCGGCCTCCAAGCAGGCAGGTGGCGGCGACCGGGAGGAAGGCAGTCAGCCAGGCGGGAAGGCCGCCCGGGTCGCGCCCCCTGCCCTTCCTGCGAAGCCCCACGGCCCCCCTCAGTCCGGCCGGGGCTCTCCTGCCGCCTGCTCGCCCCTCGCCCCCGGCGGCGGCACCGGGAGGCACTCGGGCCGCCTGCTTCCGCCGACATCTGGCCGAGCGCCTCTCGTCTCTCCCCCTGCCCAGCGTGGGGTGGCCCCGGCCTCCACTCGCCCTCCCCCCACCCCGGCCCGTCCCCTGGCGGGGCCTCCCTTTGCCTCCCCTTCCTCCAAGGGGCCCTCGCCGGGCCCGGCTCTCGGCCCCAGTCCCGGCCCCGGGCCCGGTCCCCGGCCCACCTGTCCCTCCCGCCTTTGCCCCTCGTCGCCCTCCTGGCCGGCCGTGGCCCTCCAGGGCCACGCGGGACTCGGAGGAGCACGGCGAACCCTTGCGCGCCAGGCTGCTCCTAGGTGCCGCGGAGGCCCTCTGGTACTTCCCACCGGACCCCCGAGCCCTGGTGCTGGCGGGGGAGGGCACCGGGGAGCGGCGAAAGACCACGCACGAGCCACACGCCTACCGACGAGGGACGTCCTGCCCACTGGCCAGTCAGGACCCCACGTAGGCTCCCGGTCCTGCTGGGGGGCTGGAGGTGGGGCAGGCGGCGCTTAGCCTGACGGGAGGGTCGGTGGGGGGCCAGGGCGGTGGGGCAGGCGCGTTGGCCCAGCTGCCCAGCTCACTGGTGAGCTTCCCCGATGGGAGGAGGGAGGGCGGGTTGTGGGGTGGGGTGGGGTGGCGGCGGGGGCGTGGGTGGGGACGGGCGACCGGCGCGGGGAGGGCGGCGGCCCCCGCCATCCGCACCTCACCCCCCGCTGACCGCGGGCAGGCTGCTTCTGGCCCTGGCGGTCCAGAGCCACAGCCCTGCAGGAAACGTGCGTGGCCGTCCCCGCCCCGCGCCCGGCGCCCCGCCCCCCGCATAGCCTCCAGCTCAACACCGCACCACCCCACCCGGCCTGGACCCCCGCACGCCCCTGCTGCGGTCTCGCACCTCTCGGGGAGGCCCCCAGCTCGACTGGCCCCGGCTCCCCTAGTTCTGTGTGCCCGACGGCCAGGAGGACCCGTCCTCACTCACTCATCGGGGTCAGGCCACTTGAGGCCACGTCTAGGCCCGCGCGGGACACCGGGCAGGAGGGCACCTGTTCCTCCCGGGCACGAGATCCCCACCTCAAGGCCGCCTCACCACCGCCCCCACGCCCGCCTCGTCGCCTCCCCGACCCCCCTCCCCCCCCCCACGCCACACCTCAGAGAGAGAGGCTGGCTAGTCGGCCGAGTGTCCGGCGGCCACCGCCACCACCACCGTTGTGGCCGTCTCACGTCCCCACCCGCACCCCCAGCCCCAGGCCCAGCCCCAGCCCCAGCCTCAGCCCCAGCCCCAGCCCCACCCCCACCCCCAGAGTACACGAAGCAAGTTGCCCGGGGAGGGCAAGGGGCCCGCCCGCCCCGGGTGTCTTCTCCTCCCAATCCACTAGCAGACATCCCGGCACACCAGGAGGCAGGCCTGCAGAGCCAGGAAGGGTGGGCAGAGCCCGAGGGAAGGAGGGCAGCCGAGCAGCCAAGTTGGGGCAGAGGCCGGTCGGAGTGGAGGGTGGGGGGGCGGCAGGGCGGAGGCGGCCCGGGTGGCTCCCGAAGGCCCTCTGAGCCAGGGGCCTGCCCCCGCTGGACAAGGACAGAGCTCCGGCCCCAAGGAGAGGCTCTGGCGCCACGGGGAGCGTCTCCCACCGCCACGAGGGCAGGGCGCGCTCCCGCAGGGCCTGAACCTGAAGGCCCGGGCGGGGGGTGGGAGCGGGGGAGAGTAGGGGCGGCCGGGAAGCGCTGCGGCCCGACTGGACTGGAGTGCCGGGCCGCCGTCGTCCGCCGTCGTCGTCGTCGCCGTCGTCTTCCTCGTCGACGCCGCCGCCACCCCCGAAGCTTTCCTGGTGCCCGAGGGCCGCTGGCCGGGCCCCTGGGCCGGGCTTCCTGGCCTGGTTGCGTCCCTGTCCGTGTCCGTGTGTCCCTGTGCCCCGTGGGTTGGCGGCAAAAGAGAAAAGGAGGCGTAAAAGCCTACAGCACCCGGTATTCCCAGGCGGTCTCCCATCCAAGTACTAACCAGGCCCGACCCTGCTTAGCTTCCGAGATCAGACGAGATCGGGCGCGTTCAGGGTGGTATGGCCGTAGACGTCAGCGCCTGCCGCCGCTCGCCCTAAGAGCCTGCTCAGCGGCCCCAGCCGCCGGCGCAGCGCGCCTTGGCCGCCCCGGCAGCCTCCAGCTTTGGCCGCCCAGCCCCGCCCCGGCCCGCCCCGCCTGGCCAAGGGTGCGGGTCCCGGCCAGCCGGCCCAAGAGTCCGGCCTCCAAGCAGGCAGGTGGCGGCGACCGGGAGGAAGGCAGTCAGCCAGGCGGGAAGGCCGCCCGGGTCGCGCCCCCTGCCCTTCCTGCGAAGCCCCACGGCCCCCCTCAGTCCGGCCGGGGCTCTCCTGCCGCCTGCTCGCCCCTCGCCCCCGGCGGCGGCACCGGGAGGCACTCGGGCCGCCTGCTTCCGCCGACATCTGGCCGAGCGCCTCTCGTCTCTCCCCCTGCCCAGCGTGGGGTGGCCCCGGCCTCCACTCGCCCTCCCCCCACCCCGGCCCGTCCCCTGGCGGGGCCTCCCTTTGCCTCCCCTTCCTCCAAGGGGCCCTCGCCGGGCCCGGCTCTCGGCCCCAGTCCCGGCCCCGGGCCCGGTCCCCGGCCCACCTGTCCCTCCCGCCTTTGCCCCTCGTCGCCCTCCTGGCCGGCCGTGGCCCTCCAGGGCCACGCGGGACTCGGAGGAGCACGGCGAACCCTTGCGCGCCAGGCTGCTCCTAGGTGCCGCGGAGGCCCTCTGGTACTTCCCACCGGACCCCCGAGCCCTGGTGCTGGCGGGGGAGGGCACCGGGGAGCGGCGAAAGACCACGCACGAGCCACACGCCTACCGACGAGGGACGTCCTGCCCACTGGCCAGTCAGGACCCCACGTAGGCTCCCGGTCCTGCTGGGGGGCTGGAGGTGGGGCAGGCGGCGCTTAGCCTGACGGGAGGGTCGGTGGGGGGCCAGGGCGGTGGGGCAGGCGCGTTGGCCCAGCTGCCCAGCTCACTGGTGAGCTTCCCCGATGGGAGGAGGGAGGGCGGGTTGTGGGGTGGGGTGGGGTGGCGGCGGGGGCGTGGGTGGGGACGGGCGACCGGCGCGGGGAGGGCGGGCGGCCCCCGCCATCCGCACCTCACCCCCCGCTGACCGCGGGCAGGCTGCTTCTGGCCCTGGCGGTCCAGAGCCACAGCCCTGCAGGAAACGTGCGTGGCCGTCCCCGCCCCGCGCCCGGCGCCCCGCCCCCCGCATAGCCTCCAGCTCAACACCGCACCACCCCACCCGGCCTGGACCCCCGCACGCCCCTGCTGCGGTCTCGCACCTCTCGGGGAGGCCCCCAGCTCGACTGGCCCCGGCTCCCCTAGTTCTGTGTGCCCGACGGCCAGGAGGACCCGTCCTCACTCACTCATCGGGGTCAGGCCACTTGAGGCCACGTCTAGGCCCGCGCGGGACACCGGGCAGGAGGGCACCTGTTCCTCCCGGGCACGAGATCCCCACCTCAAGGCCGCCTCACCACCGCCCCCACGCCCGCCTCGTCGCCTCCCCGACCCCCCTCCCCCCCCCCACGCCACACCTCAGAGAGAGAGGCTGGCTAGTCGGCCGAGTGTCCGGCGGCCACCGCCACCACCACCGTTGTGGCCGTCTCACGTCCCCACCCGCACCCCCAGCCCCAGGCCCAGCCCCAGCCCCAGCCTCAGCCCCAGCCCCAGCCCCACCCCCACCCCCAGAGTACACGAAGCAAGTTGCCCGGGGAGGGCAAGGGGCCCGCCCGCCCCGGGTGTCTTCTCCTCCCAATCCACTAGCAGACATCCCGGCACACCAGGAGGCAGGCCTGCAGAGCCAGGAAGGGTGGGCAGAGCCCGAGGGAAGGAGGGCAGCCGAGCAGCCAAGTTGGGGCAGAGGCCGGTCGGGGTGGAGGGTGGGGGGGCGGCAGGGCGGAGGCGGCCCGGGTGGCTCCCGAAGGCCCTCTGAGCCAGGGGCCTGCCCCCGCTGGACAAGGACAGAGCTCCGGCCCCAAGGAGAGGCTCTGGCGCCACGGGGAGCGTCTCCCACCGCCACGAGGGCAGGGCGCGCTCCCGCAGGGCCTGAACCTGAAGGCCCGGGCGGGGGGTGGGAGCGGGGGAGAGTAGGGGCGGCCGGGAAGCGCTGCGGCCCGACTGGACTGGAGTGCCGGGCCGCCGTCGTCCGCCGTCGTCGTCGTCGCCGTCGTCGTCCTCGTCGACGCCGCCGCCACCCCCGAAGCTTTCCTGGTGCCCGAGGGCCGCTGGCCGGGCCCCTGGGCCGGGCTTCTTGGCCTGGTTGCGTCCCTGTCCGTGTCCGTGTGTCCCTGTGCCCCGTGGGTTGGCGGCAAAAGAGAAAAGGAGGCGTAAAAGCCTACAGCACCCGGTATTCCCAGGCGGTCTCCCATCCAAGTACTAACCAGGCCCGACCCTGCTTAGCTTCCGAGATCAGACGAGATCGGGCGCGTTCAGGGTGGTATGGCCGTAGACGTCAGCGCCTGCCGCCGCTCGCCCTAAGAGCCTGCTCAGCGGCCCCAGCCGCCGGCGCAGCGCGCCTTGGCCGCCCCGGCAGCCTCCAGCTTTGGCCGCCCAGCCCCGCCCCGGCCCGCCCCGGCCCGCCCCGGCCCGCCCCGCCTGGCCAAGGGTGCGGGTCCCGGCCAGCCGGCCCAAGAGTCCGGCCTCCAAGCAGGCAGGTGGCGGCGACCGGGAGGAAGGCAGTCAGCCAGGCGGGAAGGCCGCCCGGGTCGCGCCCCCTGCCCTTCCTGCGAAGCCCCACGGCCCCCCTCAGTCCGGCCGGGGCTCTCCTGCCGCCTGCTCGCCCCTCGCCCCCGGCGGCGGCACCGGGAGGCACTCGGGCCGCCTGCTTCCGCCGACATCTGGCCGAGCGCCTCTCGTCTCTCCCCCTGCCCAGCGTGGGGTGGCCCCGGCCTCCACTCGCCCTCCCCCCACCCCGGCCCGTCCCCTGGCGGGGCCTCCCTTTGCCTCCCCTTCCTCCAAGGGGCCCTCGCCGGGCCCGGCTCTCGGCCCCAGTCCCGGCCCCGGGCCCGGTCCCCGGCCCACCTGTCCCTCCCGCCTTTGCCCCTCGTCGCCCTCCTGGCCGGCCGTGGCCCTCCAGGGCCACGCGGGACTCGGAGGAGCACGGCGAACCCTTGCGCGCCAGGCTGCTCCTAGGTGCCGCGGAGGCCCTCTGGTACTTCCCACCGGACCCCCGAGCCCTGGTGCTGGCGGGGGAGGGCACCGGGGAGCGGCGAAAGACCACGCACGAGCCACACGCCTACCGACGAGGGACGTCCTGCCCACTGGCCAGTCAGGACCCCACGTAGGCTCCCGGTCCTGCTGGGGGGCTGGAGGTGGGGCAGGCGGCGCTTAGCCTGACGGGAGGGTCGGTGGGGGGCCAGGGCGGTGGGGCAGGCGCGTTGGCCCAGCTGCCCAGCTCACTGGTGAGCTTCCCCGATGGGAGGAGGGAGGGCGGGTTGTGGGGTGGGGTGGGGTGGCGGCGGGGGCGTGGGTGGGGACGGGCGACCGGCGCGGGGAGGGCGGCGGCCCCCGCCATCCGCACCTCACCCCCCGCTGACCGCGGGCAGGCTGCTTCTGGCCCTGGCGGTCCAGAGCCACAGCCCTGCAGGAAACGTGCGTGGCCGTCCCCGCCCCGCGCCCGGCGCCCCGCCCCCCGCATAGCCTCCAGCTCAACACCGCACCACCCCACCCGGCCTGGACCCCCGCACGCCCCTGCTGCGGTCTCGCACCTCTCGGGGAGGCCCCCAGCTCGACTGGCCCCGGCTCCCCTAGTTCTGTGTGCCCGACGGCCAGGAGGACCCGTCCTCACTCACTCATCGGGGTCAGGCCACTTGAGGCCACGTCTAGGCCCGCGCGGGACACCGGGCAGGAGGGCACCTGTTCCTCCCGGGCACGAGATCCCCACCTCAAGGCCGCCTCACCACCGCCCCCACGCCCGCCTCGTCGCCTCCCCGACCCCCCTCCCCCCCCCCACGCCACACCTCAGAGAGAGAGGCTGGCTAGTCGGCCGAGTGTCCGGCGGCCACCGCCACCACCACCGTTGTGGCCGTCTCACGTCCCCACCCGCACCCCCAGCCCCAGGCCCAGCCCCAGCCCCAGCCTCAGCCCCAGCCCCAGCCCCACCCCCACCCCCAGAGTACACGAAGCAAGTTGCCCGGGGAGGGCAAGGGGCCCGCCCGCCCCGGGTGTCTTCTCCTCCCAATCCACTAGCAGACATCCCGGCACACCAGGAGGCAGGCCTGCAGAGCCAGGAAGGGTGGGCAGAGCCCGAGGGAAGGAGGGCAGCCGAGCAGCCAAGTTGGGGCAGAGGCCGGTCGGAGTGGAGGGTGGGGGGGCGGCAGGGCGGAGGCGGCCCGGGTGGCTCCCGAAGGCCCTCTGAGCCAGGGGCCTGCCCCCGCTGGACAAGGACAGAGCTCCGGCCCCAAGGAGAGGCTCTGGCGCCACGGGGAGCGTCTCCCACCGCCACGAGGGCAGGGCGCGCTCCCGCAGGGCCTGAACCTGAAGGCCCGGGCGGGGGGTGGGAGCGGGGGAGAGTAGGGGCGGCCGGGAAGCGCTGCGGCCCGACTGGACTGGAGTGCCGGGCCGCCGTCGTCCGCCGTCGTCGTCGTCGCCGTCGTCTTCCTCGTCGACGCCGCCGCCACCCCCGAAGCTTTCCTGGTGCCCGAGGGCCGCTGGCCGGGCCCCTGGGCCGGGCTTCCTGGCCTGGTTGCGTCCCTGTCCGTGTCCGTGTGTCCCTGTGCCCCGTGGGTTGGCGGCAAAAGAGAAAAGGAGGCGTAAAAGCCTACAGCACCCGGTATTCCCAGGCGGTCTCCCATCCAAGTACTAACCAGGCCCGACCCTGCTTAGCTTCCGAGATCAGACGAGATCGGGCGCGTTCAGGGTGGTATGGCCGTAGACGTCAGCGCCTGCCGCCGCTCGCCCTAAGAGCCTGCTCAGCGGCCCCAGCCGCCGGCGCAGCGCGCCTTGGCCGCCCCGGCAGCCTCCAGCTTTGGCCGCCCAGCCCCGCCCCGGCCCGCCCCGCCTGGCCAAGGGTGCGGGTCCCGGCCAGCCGGCCCAAGAGTCCGGCCTCCAAGCAGGCAGGTGGCGGCGACCGGGAGGAAGGCAGTCAGCCAGGCGGGAAGGCCGCCCGGGTCGCGCCCCCTGCCCTTCCTGCGAAGCCCCACGGCCCCCCTCAGTCCGGCCGGGGCTCTCCTGCCGCCTGCTCGCCCCTCGCCCCCGGCGGCGGCACCGGGAGGCACTCGGGCCGCCTGCTTCCGCCGACATCTGGCCGAGCGCCTCTCGTCTCTCCCCCTGCCCAGCGTGGGGTGGCCCCGGCCTCCACTCGCCCTTCCCCCACCCCGGCCCGTCCCCTGGCGGGGCCTCCCTTTGCCTCCCCTTCCTCCAAGGGGCCCTCGCCGGGCCCGGCTCTCGGCCCCAGTCCCGGCCCCGGGCCCGGTCCCCGGCCCACCTGTCCCTCCCGCCTTTGCCCCTCGTCGCCCTCCTGGCCGGCCGTGGCCCTCCAGGGCCACGCGGGACTCGGAGGAGCACGGCGAACCCTTGCGCGCCAGGCTGCTCCTAGGTGCCGCGGAGGCCCTCTGGTACTTCCCACCGGACCCCCGAGCCCTGGTGCTGGCGGGGGAGGGCACCGGGGAGCGGCGAAAGACCACGCACGAGCCACACGCCTACCGACGAGGGACGTCCTGCCCACTGGCCAGTCAGGACCCCACGTAGGCTCCCGGTCCTGCTGGGGGGCTGGAGGTGGGGCAGGCGGCGCTTAGCCTGACGGGAGGGTCGGTGGGGGGCCAGGGCGGTGGGGCAGGCGCGTTGGCCCAGCTGCCCAGCTCACTGGTGAGCTTCCCCGATGGGAGGAGGGAGGGCGGGTTGTGGGGTGGGGTGGGGTGGCGGCGGGGGCGTGGGTGGGGACGGGCGACCGGCGCGGGGAGAGCGGGCGGCCCCCGCCATCCGCACCTCACCCCCCGCTGACCGCGGGCAGGCTGCTTCTGGCCCTGGCGGTCCAGAGCCACAGCCCTGCAGGAAACGTGCGTGGCCGTCCCCGCCCCGCGCCCGGCGCCCCGCCCCCCGCATAGCCTCCAGCTCAACACCGCACCACCCCACCCGGCCTGGACCCCCGCACGCCCCTGCTGCGGTCTCGCACCTCTCGGGGAGGCCCCCAGCTCGACTGGCCCCGGCTCCCCTAGTTCTGTGTGCCCGACGGCCAGGAGGACCCGTCCTCACTCACTCATCGGGGTCAGGCCACTTGAGGCCACGTCTAGGCCCGCGCGGGACACCGGGCAGGAGGGCACCTGTTCCTCCCGGGCACGAGATCCCCACCTCAAGGCCGCCTCACCACCGCCCCCACGCCCGCCTCGTCGCCTCCCCGACCCCCCTCCCCCCCCCCACGCCACACCTCAGAGAGAGAGGCTGGCTAGTCGGCCGAGTGTCCGGCGGCCACCGCCACCACCACCGTTGTGGCCGTCTCACGTCCCCACCCGCACCCCCAGCCCCAGGCCCAGCCCCAGCCCCAGCCTCAGCCCCAGCCCCAGCCCCACCCCCACCCCCAGAGTACACGAAGCAAGTTGCCCGGGGAGGGCAAGGGGCCCGCCCGCCCCGGGTGTCTTCTCCTCCCAATCCACTAGCAGACATCCCGGCACACCAGGAGGCAGGCCTGCAGAGCCAGGAAGGGTGGGCAGAGCCCGAGGGAAGGAGGGCAGCCGAGCAGCCAAGTTGGGGCAGAGGCCGGTCGGGGTGGAGGGTGGGGGGGCGGCAGGGCGGAGGCGGCCCGGGTGGCTCCCGAAGGCCCTCTGAGCCAGGGGCCTGCCCCCGCTGGACAAGGACAGAGCTCCGGCCCCAAGGAGAGGCTCTGGCGCCACGGGGAGCGTCTCCCACCGCCACGAGGGCAGGGCGCGCTCCCGCAGGGCCTGAACCTGAAGGCCCGGGCGGGGGGTGGGAGCGGGGGAGAGTAGGGGCGGCCGGGAAGCGCTGCGGCCCGACTGGACTGGAGTGCCGGGCCGCCGTCGTCCGCCGTCGTCGTCGTCGCCGTCGTCTTCCTCGTCGACGCCGCCGCCACCCCCGAAGCTTTCCTGGTGCCCGAGGGCCGCTGGCCGGGCCCCTGGGCCGGGCTTCTTGGCCTGGTTGCGTCCCTGTCCGTGTCCGTGTGTCCCTGTGCCCCGTGGGTTGGCGGCAAAAGAGAAAAGGAGGCGTAAAAGCCTACAGCACCCGGTATTCCCAGGCGGTCTCCCATCCAAGTACTAACCAGGCCCGACCCTGCTTAGCTTCCGAGATCAGACGAGATCGGGCGCGTTCAGGGTGGTATGGCCGTAGACGTCAGCGCCTGCCGCCGCTCGCCCTAAGAGCCTGCTCAGCGGCCCCAGCCGCCGGCGCAGCGCGCCTTGGCCGCCCCGGCAGCCTCCAGCTTTGGCCGCCCAGCCCCGCCCCGGCCCGCCCCGGCCCGCCCCGGCCCGCCCCGCCTGGCCAAGGGTGCGGGTCCCGGCCAGCCGGCCCAAGAGTCCGGCCTCCAAGCAGGCAGGTGGCGGCGACCGGGAGGAAGGCAGTCAGCCAGGCGGGAAGGCCGCCCGGGTCGCGCCCCCTGCCCTTCCTGCGAAGCCCCACGGCCCCCCTCAGTCCGGCCGGGGCTCTCCTGCCGCCTGCTCGCCCCTCGCCCCCGGCGGCGGCACCGGGAGGCACTCGGGCCGCCTGCTTCCGCCGACATCTGGCCGAGCGCCTCTCATCTCTCCCCCTGCCCAGCGTGGGGTGGCCCCGGCCTCCACTCGCCCTCCCCCCACCCCGGCCCGTCCCCTGGCGGGGCCTCCCTTTGCCTCCCCTTCCTCCAAGGGGCCCTCGCCGGGCCCGGCTCTCGGCCCCAGTCCCGGCCCCGGGCCCGGTCCCCGGCCCACCTGTCCCTCCCGCCTTTGCCCCTCGTCGCCCTCCTGGCCGGCCGTGGCCCTCCAGGGCCACGCGGGACTCGGAGGAGCACGGCGAACCCTTGCGCGCCAGGCTGCTCCTAGGTGCCGCGGAGGCCCTCTGGTACTTCCCACCGGACCCCCGAGCCCTGGTGCTGGCGGGGGAGGGCACCGGGGAGCGGCGAAAGACCACGCACGAGCCACACGCCTACCGACGAGGGACGTCCTGCCCACTGGCCAGTCAGGACCCCACGTAGGCTCCCGGTCCTGCTGGGGGGCTGGAGGTGGGGCAGGCGGCGCTTAGCCTGACGGGAGGGTCGGTGGGGGGCCAGGGCGGTGGGGCAGGCGCGTTGGCCCAGCTGCCCAGCTCACTGGTGAGCTTCCCCGATGGGAGGAGGGAGGGCGGGTTGTGGGGTGGGGTGGGGTGGCGGCGGGGGCGTGGGTGGGGACGGGCGACCGGCGCGGGGAGGGCGGCGGCCCCCGCCATCCGCACCTCACCCCCCGCTGACCGCGGGCAGGCTGCTTCTGGCCCTGGCGGTCCAGAGCCACAGCCCTGCAGGAAACGTGCGTGGCCGTCCCCGCCCCGCGCCCGGCGCCCCGCCCCCCGCATAGCCTCCAGCTCAACACCGCACCACCCCACCCGGCCTGGACCCCCGCACGCCCCTGCTGCGGTCTCGCACCTCTCGGGGAGGCCCCCAGCTCGACTGGCCCCGGCTCCCCTAGTTCTGTGTGCCCGACGGCCAGGAGGACCCGTCCTCACTCACTCATCGGGGTCAGGCCACTTGAGGCCACGTCTAGGCCCGCGCGGGACACCGGGCAGGAGGGCACCTGTTCCTCCCGGGCACGAGATCCCCACCTCAAGGCCGCCTCACCACCGCCCCCACGCCCGCCTCGTCGCCTCCCCGACCCCCCTCCCCCCCCCCACGCCACACCTCAGAGAGAGAGGCTGGCTAGTCGGCCGAGTGTCCGGCGGCCACCGCCACCACCACCGTTGTGGCCGTCTCACGTCCCCACCCGCACCCCCAGCCCCAGGCCCAGCCCCAGCCCCAGCCTCAGCCCCAGCCCCAGCCCCACCCCCACCCCCAGAGTACACGAAGCAAGTTGCCCGGGGAGGGCAAGGGGCCCGCCCGCCCCGGGGAGGGCAAGGGGCCCGCCCGCCCCGGGTGTCTTCTCCTCCCAATCCACTAGCAGACATCCCGGCACACCAGGAGGCAGGCCTGCAGAGCCAGGAAGGGTGGGCAGAGCCCGAGGGAAGGAGGGCAGCCGAGCAGCCAAGTTGGGGCAGAGGCCGGTCGGGGTGGAGGGTGGGGGGGCGGCAGGGCGGAGGCGGCCCGGGTGGCTCCCGAAGGCCCTCTGAGCCAGGGGCCTGCCCCCGCTGGACAAGGACAGAGCTCCGGCCCCAAGGAGAGGCTCTGGCGCCACGGGGAGCGTCTCCCACCGCCACGAGGGCAGGGCGCGCTCCCGCAGGGCCTGAACCTGAAGGCCCGGGCGGGGGGTGGGAGCGGGGGAGAGTAGGGGCGGCCGGGAAGCGCTGCGGCCCGACTGGACTGGAGTGCCGGGCCGCCGTCGTCCGCCGTCGTCGTCGTCGCCGTCGTCTTCCTCGTCGACGCCGCCGCCACCCCCGAAGCTTTCCTGGTGCCCGAGGGCCGCTGGCCGGGCCCCTGGGCCGGGCTTCCTGGCCTGGTTGCGTCCCTGTCCGTGTCCGTGTGTCCCTGTGCCCCGTGGGTTGGCGGCAAAAGAGAAAAGGAGGCGTAAAAGCCTACAGCACCCGGTATTCCCAGGCGGTCTCCCATCCAAGTACTAACCAGGCCCGACCCTGCTTAGCTTCCGAGATCAGACGAGATCGGGCGCGTTCAGGGTGGTATGGCCGTAGACGTCAGCGCCTGCCGCCGCTCGCCCTAAGAGCCTGCTCAGCGGCCCCAGCCGCCGGCGCAGCGCGCCTTGGCCGCCCCGGCAGCCTCCAGCTTTGGCCGCCCAGCCCCGCCCCGGCCCGCCCCGCCTGGCCAAGGGTGCGGGTCCCGGCCAGCCGGCCCAAGAGTCCGGCCTCCAAGCAGGCAGGTGGCGGCGACCGGGAGGAAGGCAGTCAGCCAGGCGGGAAGGCCGCCCGGGTCGCGCCCCCTGCCCTTCCTGCGAAGCCCCACGGCCCCCCTCAGTCCGGCCGGGGCTCTCCTGCCGCCTGCTCGCCCCTCGCCCCCGGCGGCGGCACCGGGAGGCACTCGGGCCGCCTGCTTCCGCCGACATCTGGCCGAGCGCCTCTCGTCTCTCCCCCTGCCCAGCGTGGGGTGGCCCCGGCCTCCACTCGCCCTCCCCCCACCCCGGCCCGTCCCCTGGCGGGGCCTCCCTTTGCCTCCCCTTCCTCCAAGGGGCCCTCGCCGGGCCCGGCTCTCGGCCCCAGTCCCGGCCCCGGGCCCGGTCCCCGGCCCACCTGTCCCTCCCGCCTTTGCCCCTCGTCGCCCTCCTGGCCGGCCGTGGCCCTCCAGGGCCACGCGGGACTCGGAGGAGCACGGCGAACCCTTGCGCGCCAGGCTGCTCCTAGGTGCCGCGGAGGCCCTCTGGTACTTCCCACCGGACCCCCGAGCCCTGGTGCTGGCGGGGGAGGGCACCGGGGAGCGGCGAAAGACCACGCACGAGCCACACGCCTACCGACGAGGGACGTCCTGCCCACTGGCCAGTCAGGACCCCACGTAGGCTCCCGGTCCTGCTGGGGGGCTGGAGGTGGGGCAGGCGGCGCTTAGCCTGACGGGAGGGTCGGTGGGGGGCCAGGGCGGTGGGGCAGGCGCGTTGGCCCAGCTGCCCAGCTCACTGGTGAGCTTCCCCGATGGGAGGAGGGAGGGCGGGTTGTGGGGTGGGGTGGGGTGGCGGCGGGGGCGTGGGTGGGGACGGGCGACCGGCGCGGGGAGAGCGGGCGGCCCCCGCCATCCGCACCTCACCCCCCGCTGACCGCGGGCAGGCTGCTTCTGGCCCTGGCGGTCCAGAGCCACAGCCCTGCAGGAAACGTGCGTGGCCGTCCCCGCCCCGCGCCCGGCGCCCCGCCCCCCGCATAGCCTCCAGCTCAACACCGCACCACCCCACCCGGCCTGGACCCCCGCACGCCCCTGCTGCGGTCTCGCACCTCTCGGGGAGGCCCCCAGCTCGACTGGCCCCGGCTCCCCTAGTTCTGTGTGCCCGACGGCCAGGAGGACCCGTCCTCACTCACTCATCGGGGTCAGGCCACTTGAGGCCACGTCTAGGCCCGCGCGGGACACCGGGCAGGAGGGCACCTGTTCCTCCCGGGCACGAGATCCCCACCTCAAGGCCGCCTCACCACCGCCCCCACGCCCGCCTCGTCGCCTCCCCGACCCCCCTCCCCCCCCCACGCCACACCTCAGAGAGAGAGGCTGGCTAGTCGGCCGAGTGTCCGGCGGCCACCGCCACCACCACCGTTGTGGCCGTCTCACGTCCCCACCCGCACCCCCAGCCCCAGGCCCAGCCCCAGCCCCAGCCTCAGCCCCAGCCCCAGCCCCACCCCCACCCCCAGAGTACACGAAGCAAGTTGCCCGGGGAGGGCAAGGGGCCCGCCCGCCCCGGGTGTCTTCTCCTCCCAATCCACTAGCAGACATCCCGGCACACCAGGAGGCAGGCCTGCAGAGCCAGGAAGGGTGGGCAGAGCCCGAGGGAAGGAGGGCAGCCGAGCAGCCAAGTTGGGGCAGAGGCCGGTCGGGGTGGAGGGTGGGGGGGCGGCAGGGCGGAGGCGGCCCGGGTGGCTCCCGAAGGCCCTCTGAGCCAGGGGCCTGCCCCCGCTGGACAAGGACAGAGCTCCGGCCCCAAGGAGAGGCTCTGGCGCCACGGGGAGCGTCTCCCACCGCCACGAGGGCAGGGCGCGCTCCCGCAGGGCCTGAACCTGAAGGCCCGGGCGGGGGGTGGGAGCGGGGGAGAGTAGGGGCGGCCGGGAAGCGCTGCGGCCCGACTGGACTGGAGTGCCGGGCCGCCGTCGTCCGCCGTCGTCGTCGTCGCCGTCGTCGTCCTCGTCGACGCCGCCGCCACCCCCGAAGCTTTCCTGGTGCCCGAGGGCCGCTGGCCGGGCCCCTGGGCCGGGCTTCTTGGCCTGGTTGCGTCCCTGTCCGTGTCCGTGTGTCCCTGTGCCCCGTGGGTTGGCGGCAAAAGAGAAAAGGAGGCGTAAAAGCCTACGGCACCCGGTATTCCCAGGCGGTCTCCCATCCAAGTACTAACCAGGCCCGACCCTGCTTAGCTTCCGAGATCAGACGAGATCGGGCGCGTTCAGGGTGGTATGGCCGTAGACGTCAGCGCCTGCCGCCGCTCGCCCTAAGAGCCTGCTCAGCGGCCCCAGCCGCCGGCGCAGCGCGCCTTGGCCGCCCCGGCAGCCTCCAGCTTTGGCCGCCCAGCCCCGCCCCGGCCCGCCCCGGCCCGCCCCGGCCCGCCCCGCCTGGCCAAGGGTGCGGGTCCCGGCCAGCCGGCCCAAGAGTCCGGCCTCCAAGCAGGCAGGTGGCGGCGACCGGGAGGAAGGCAGTCAGCCAGGCGGGAAGGCCGCCCGGGTCGCGCCCCCTGCCCTTCCTGCGAAGCCCCACGGCCCCCCTCAGTCCGGCCGGGGCTCTCCTGCCGCCTGCTCGCCCCTCGCCCCCGGCGGCGGCACCGGGAGGCACTCGGGCCGCCTGCTTCCGCCGACATCTGGCCGAGCGCCTCTCGTCTCTCCCCCTGCCCAGCGTGGGGTGGCCCCGGCCTCCACTCGCCCTCCCCCCACCCCGGCCCGTCCCCTGGCCGGGCCTCCCTTTGCCTCCCCTTCCTCCAAGGGGCCCTCGCCGGGCCCGGCTCTCGGCCCCAGTCCCGGCCCCGGGCCCGGTCCCCGGCCCACCTGTCCCTCCCGCCTTTGCCCCTCGTCGCCCTCCTGGCCGGCCGTGGCCCTCCAGGGCCACGCGGGACTCGGAGGAGCACGGCGAACCCTTGCGCGCCAGGCTGCTCCTAGGTGCCGCGGAGGCCCTCTGGTACTTCCCACCGGACCCCCGAGCCCTGGTGCTGGCGGGGGAGGGCACCGGGGAGCGGCGAAAGACCACGCACGAGCCACACGCCTACCGACGAGGGACGTCCTGCCCACTGGCCAGTCAGGACCCCACGTAGGCTCCCGGTCCTGCTGGGGGGCTGGAGGTGGGGCAGGCGGCGCTTAGCCTGACGGGAGGGTCGGTGGGGGGCCAGGGCGGTGGGGCAGGCGCGTTGGCCCAGCTGCCCAGCTCACTGGTGAGCTTCCCCGATGGGAGGAGGGAGGGCGGGTTGTGGGGTGGGGTGGGGTGGGGTGGGGTGGGGTGGCGGCGGGGGCGTGGGTGGGGACGGGCGACCGGCGCGGGGAGGGCGGGCGGCCCCCGCCATCCGCACCTCACCCCCCGCTGACCGCGGGCAGGCTGCTTCTGGCCCTGGCGGTCCAGAGCCACAGCCCTGCAGGAAACGTGCGTGGCCGTCCCCGCCCCGCGCCCGGCGCCCCGCCCCCCGCATAGCCTCCAGCTCAACACCGCACCACCCCACCCGGCCTGGACCCCCGCACGCCCCTGCTGCGGTCTCGCACCTCTCGGGGAGGCCCCCAGCTCGACTGGCCCCGGCTCCCCTAGTTCTGTGTGCCCGACGGCCAGGAGGACCCGTCCTCACTCACTCATCGGGGTCAGGCCACTTGAGGCCACGTCTAGGCCCGCGCGGGACACAGGGCAGGAGGGCACCTGTTCCTCCCGGGCACGAGATCCCCACCTCAAGGCCGCCTCACCACCGCCCCCACGCCCGCCTCGTCGCCTCCCCGACCCCCCTCCCCCCCCCCCACGCCACACCTCAGAGAGAGAGGCTGGCTAGTCGGCCGAGTGTCCGGCGGCCACCGCCACCACCACCGTTGTGGCCGTCTCACGTCCCCACCCGCACCCCCAGCCCCAGGCCCAGCCCCAGCCCCAGCCTCAGCCCCAGCCCCAGCCCCACCCCCACCCCCAGAGTACACGAAGCAAGTTGCCCGGGGAGGGCAAGGGGCCCGCCCGCCCCGGGTGTCTTCTCCTCCCAATCCACTAGCAGACATCCCGGCACACCAGGAGGCAGGCCTGCAGAGCCAGGAAGGGTGGGCAGAGCCCGAGGGAAGGAGGGCAGCCGAGCAGCCAAGTTGGGGCAGAGGCCGGTCGGGGTGGAGGGTGGGGGGGCGGCAGGGCGGAGGCGGCCCGGGTGGCTCCCGAAGGCCCTCTGAGCCAGGGGCCTGCCCCCGCTGGACAAGGACAGAGCTCCGGCCCCAAGGAGAGGCTCTGGCGCCACGGGGAGCGTCTCCCACCGCCACGAGGGCAGGGCGCGCTCCCGCAGGGCCTGAACCTGAAGGCCCGGGCGGGGGGTGGGAGCGGGGGAGAGTAGGGGCGGCCGGGAAGCGCTGCGGCCCGACTGGACTGGAGTGCCGGGCCGCCGTCGTCCGCCGTCGTCGTCGTCGCCGTCGTCGTCCTCGTCGACGCCGCCGCCACCCCCGAAGCTTTCCTGGTGCCCGAGGGCCGCTGGCCGGGCCCCTGGGCCGGGCTTCTTGGCCTGGTTGCGTCCCTGTCCGTGTCCGTGTGTCCCTGTGCCCCGTGGGTTGGCGGCAAAAGAGAAAAGGAGGCGTAAAAGCCTACGGCACCCGGTATTCCCAGGCGGTCTCCCATCCAAGTACTAACCAGGCCCGACCCTGCTTAGCTTCCGAGATCAGACGAGATCGGGCGCGTTCAGGGTGGTATGGCCGTAGACGTCAGCGCCTGCCGCCGCTCGCCCTAAGAGCCTGCTCAGCGGCCCCAGCCGCCGGCGCAGCGCGCCTTGGCCGCCCCGGCAGCCTCCAGCTTTGGCCGCCCAGCCCCGCCCCGGCCCGCCCCGGCCCGCCCCGGCCCGCCCCGCCTGGCCAAGGGTGCGGGTCCCGGCCAGCCGGCCCAAGAGTCCGGCCTCCAAGCAGGCAGGTGGCGGCGACCGGGAGGAAGGCAGTCAGCCAGGCGGGAAGGCCGCCCGGGTCGCGCCCCCTGCCCTTCCTGCGAAGCCCCACGGCCCCCCTCAGTCCGGCCGGGGCTCTCCTGCCGCCTGCTCGCCCCTCGCCCCCGGCGGCGGCACCGGGAGGCACTCGGGCCGCCTGCTTCCGCCGACATCTGGCCGAGCGCCTCTCGTCTCTCCCCCTGCCCAGCGTGGGGTGGCCCCGGCCTCCACTCGCCCTCCCCCCACCCCGGCCCGTCCCCTGGCGGGGCCTCCCTTTGCCTCCCCTTCCTCCAAGGGGCCCTCGCCGGGCCCGGCTCTCGGCCCCAGTCCCGGCCCCGGGCCCGGTCCCCGGCCCACCTGTCCCTCCCGCCTTTGCCCCTCGTCGCCCTCCTGGCCGGCCGTGGCCCTCCAGGGCCACGCGGGACTCGGAGGAGCACGGCGAACCCTTGCGCGCCAGGCTGCTCCTAGGTGCCGCGGAGGCCCTCTGGTACTTCCCACCGGACCCCCGAGCCCTGGTGCTGGCGGGGGAGGGCACCGGGGAGCGGCGAAAGACCACGCACGAGCCACACGCCTACCGACGAGGGACGTCCTGCCCACTGGCCAGTCAGGACCCCACGTAGGCTCCCGGTCCTGCTGGGGGGCTGGAGGTGGGGCAGGCGGCGCTTAGCCTGACGGGAGGGTCGGTGGGGGGCCAGGGCGGTGGGGCAGGCGCGTTGGCCCAGCTGCCCAGCTCACTGGTGAGCTTCCCCGATGGGAGGAGGGAGGGCGGGTTGTGGGGTGGGGTGGGGTGGCGGCGGGGGCGTGGGTGGGGACGGGCGACCGGCGCGGGGAGGGCGGCGGCCCCCGCCATCCGCACCTCACCCCCCGCTGACCGCGGGCAGGCTGCTTCTGGCCCTGGCGGTCCAGAGCCACAGCCCTGCAGGAAACGTGCGTGGCCGTCCCCGCCCCGCGCCCGGCGCCCCGCCCCCCGCATAGCCTCCAGCTCAACACCGCACCACCCCACCCGGCCTGGACCCCCGCACGCCCCTGCTGCGGTCTCGCACCTCTCGGGGAGGCCCCCAGCTCGACTGGCCCCGGCTCCCCTAGTTCTGTGTGCCCGACGGCCAGGAGGACCCGTCCTCACTCACTCATCGGGGTCAGGCCACTTGAGGCCACGTCTAGGCCCGCGCGGGACACCGGGCAGGAGGGCACCTGTTCCTCCCGGGCACGAGATCCCCACCTCAAGGCCGCCTCACCACCGCCCCCACGCCCGCCTCGTCGCCTCCCCGACCCCCCTCCCCCCCCCCCACGCCACACCTCAGAGAGAGAGGCTGGCTAGTCGGCCGAGTGTCCGGCGGCCACCGCCACCACCACCGTTGTGGCCGTCTCACGTCCCCACCCGCACCCCCAGCCCCAGGCCCAGCCCCAGCCCCAGCCTCAGCCCCAGCCCCAGCCCCACCCCCACCCCCAGAGTACACGAAGCAAGTTGCCCGGGGAGGGCAAGGGGCCCGCCCGCCCCGGGTGTCTTCTCCTCCCAATCCACTAGCAGACATCCCGGCACACCAGGAGGCAGGCCTGCAGAGCCAGGAAGGGTGGGCAGAGCCCGAGGGAAGGAGGGCAGCCGAGCAGCCAAGTTGGGGCAGAGGCCGGTCGGAGTGGAGGGTGGGGGGGCGGCAGGGCGGAGGCGGCCCGGGTGGCTCCCGAAGGCCCTCTGAGCCAGGGGCCTGCCCCCGCTGGACAAGGACAGAGCTCCGGCCCCAAGGAGAGGCTCTGGCGCCACGGGGAGCGTCTCCCACCGCCACGAGGGCAGGGCGCACTCCCGCAGGGCCTGAACCTGAAGGCCCGGGCGGGGGGTGGGAGCGGGGGAGAGTAGGGGCGGCCGGGAAGCGCTGCGGCCCGACTGGACTGGAGTGCCGGGCCGCCGTCGTCCGCCGTCGTCGTCGTCGCCGTCGTCTTCCTCGTCGACGCCGCCGCCACCCCCGAAGCTTTCCTGGTGCCCGAGGGCCGCTGGCCGGGCCCCTGGGCCGGGCTTCCTGGCCTGGTTGCGTCCCTGTCCGTGTCCGTGTGTCCCTGTGCCCCGTGGGTTGGCGGCAAAAGAGAAAAGGAGGCGTAAAAGCCTACAGCACCCGGTATTCCCAGGCGGTCTCCCATCCAAGTACTAACCAGGCCCGACCCTGCTTAGCTTCCGAGATCAGACGAGATCGGGCGCGTTCAGGGTGGTATGGCCGTAGACGTCAGCGCCTGCCGCCGCTCGCCCTAAGAGCCTGCTCAGCGGCCCCAGCCGCCGGCGCAGCGCGCCTTGGCCGCCCCGGCAGCCTCCAGCTTTGGCCGCCCAGCCCCGCCCCGGCCCGCCCCGCCTGGCCAAGGGTGCGGGTCCCGGCCAGCCGGCCCAAGAGTCCGGCCTCCAAGCAGGCAGGTGGCGGCGACCGGGAGGAAGGCAGTCAGCCAGGCGGGAAGGCCGCCCGGGTCGCGCCCCCTGCCCTTCCTGCGAAGCCCCACGGCCCCCCTCAGTCCGGCCGGGGCTCTCCTGCCGCCTGCTCGCCCCTCGCCCCCGGCGGCGGCACCGGGAGGCACTCGGGCCGCCTGCTTCCGCCGACATCTGGCCGAGCGCCTCTCGTCTCTCCCCCTGCCCAGCGTGGGGTGGCCCCGGCCTCCACTCGCCCTCCCCCCACCCCGGCCCGTCCCCTGGCGGGGCCTCCCTTTGCCTCCCCTTCCTCCAAGGGGCCCTCGCCGGGCCCGGCTCTCGGCCCCAGTCCCGGCCCCGGGCCCGGTCCCCGGCCCACCTGTCCCTCCCGCCTTTGCCCCTCGTCGCCCTCCTGGCCGGCCGTGGCCCTCCAGGGCCACGCGGGACTCGGAGGAGCACGGCGAACCCTTGCGCGCCAGGCTGCTCCTAGGTGCCGCGGAGGCCCTCTGGTACTTCCCACCGGACCCCCGAGCCCTGGTGCTGGCGGGGGAGGGCACCGGGGAGCGGCGAAAGACCACGCACGAGCCACACGCCTACCGACGAGGGACGTCCTGCCCACTGGCCAGTCAGGACCCCACGTAGGCTCCCGGTCCTGCTGGGGGGCTGGAGGTGGGGCAGGCGGCGCTTAGCCTGACGGGAGGGTCGGTGGGGGGCCAGGGCGGTGGGGCAGGCGCGTTGGCCCAGCTGCCCAGCTCACTGGTGAGCTTCCCCGATGGGAGGAGGGAGGGCGGGTTGTGGGGTGGGGTGGGGTGGCGGCGGGGGCGTGGGTGGGGACGGGCGACCGGCGCGGGGAGAGCGGGCGGCCCCCGCCATCCGCACCTCACCCCCCGCTGACCGCGGGCAGGCTGCTTCTGGCCCTGGCGGTCCAGAGCCACAGCCCTGCAGGAAACGTGCGTGGCCGTCCCCGCCCCGCGCCCGGCGCCCCGCCCCCCGCATAGCCTCCAGCTCAACACCGCACCACCCCACCCGGCCTGGACCCCCGCACGCCCCTGCTGCGGTCTCGCACCTCTCGGGGAGGCCCCCAGCTCGACTGGCCCCGGCTCCCCTAGTTCTGTGTGCCCGACGGCCAGGAGGACCCGTCCTCACTCACTCATCGGGGTCAGGCCACTTGAGGCCACGTCTAGGCCCGCGCGGGACACCGGGCAGGAGGGCACCTGTTCCTCCCGGGCACGAGATCCCCACCTCAAGGCCGCCTCACCACCGCCCCCACGCCCGCCTCGTCGCCTCCCCGACCCCCCTCCCCCCCCCCACGCCACACCTCAGAGAGAGAGGCTGGCTAGTCGGCCGAGTGTCCGGCGGCCACCGCCACCACCACCGTTGTGGCCGTCTCACGTCCCCACCCGCACCCCCAGCCCCAGGCCCAGCCCCAGCCCCAGCCTCAGCCCCAGCCCCAGCCCCACCCCCACCCCCAGAGTACACGAAGCAAGTTGCCCGGGGAGGGCAAGGGGCCCGCCCGCCCCGGGTGTCTTCTCCTCCCAATCCACTAGCAGACATCCCGGCACACCAGGAGGCAGGCCTGCAGAGCCAGGAAGGGTGGGCAGAGCCCGAGGGAAGGAGGGCAGCCGAGCAGCCAAGTTGGGGCAGAGGCCGGTCGGGGTGGAGGGTGGGGGGGCGGCAGGGCGGAGGCGGCCCGGGTGGCTCCCGAAGGCCCTCTGAGCCAGGGGCCTGCCCCCGCTGGACAAGGACAGAGCTCCGGCCCCAAGGAGAGGCTCTGGCGCCACGGGGAGCGTCTCCCACCGCCACGAGGGCAGGGCGCGCTCCCGCAGGGCCTGAACCTGAAGGCCCGGGCGGGGGGTGGGAGCGGGGGAGAGTAGGGGCGGCCGGGAAGCGCTGCGGCCCGACTGGACTGGAGTGCCGGGCCGCCGTCGTCCGCCGTCGTCGTCGTCGCCGTCGTCTTCCTCGTCGACGCCGCCGCCACCCCCGAAGCTTTCCTGGTGCCCGAGGGCCGCTGGCCGGGCCCCTGGGCCGGGCTTCTTGGCCTGGTTGCGTCCCTGTCCGTGTCCGTGTGTCCCTGTGCCCCGTGGGTTGGCGGCAAAAGAGAAAAGGAGGCGTAAAAGCCTACAGCACCCGGTATTCCCAGGCGGTCTCCCATCCAAGTACTAACCAGGCCCGACCCTGCTTAGCTTCCGAGATCAGACGAGATCGGGCGCGTTCAGGGTGGTATGGCCGTAGACGTCAGCGCCTGCCGCCGCTCGCCCTAAGAGCCTGCTCAGCGGCCCCAGCCGCCGGCGCAGCGCGCCTTGGCCGCCCCGGCAGCCTCCAGCTTTGGCCGCCCAGCCCCGCCCCGGCCCGCCCCGGCCCGCCCCGGCCCGCCCCGCCTGGCCAAGGGTGCGGGTCCCGGCCAGCCGGCCCAAGAGTCCGGCCTCCAAGCAGGCAGGTGGCGGCGACCGGGAGGAAGGCAGTCAGCCAGGCGGGAAGGCCGCCCGGGTCGCGCCCCCTGCCCTTCCTGCGAAGCCCCACGGCCCCCCTCAGTCCGGCCGGGGCTCTCCTGCCGCCTGCTCGCCCCTCGCCCCCGGCGGCGGCACCGGGAGGCACTCGGGCCGCCTGCTTCCGCCGACATCTGGCCGAGCGCCTCTCATCTCTCCCCCTGCCCAGCGTGGGGTGGCCCCGGCCTCCACTCGCCCTCCCCCCACCCCGGCCCGTCCCCTGGCGGGGCCTCCCTTTGCCTCCCCTTCCTCCAAGGGGCCCTCGCCGGGCCCGGCTCTCGGCCCCAGTCCCGGCCCCGGGCCCGGTCCCCGGCCCACCTGTCCCTCCCGCCTTTGCCCCTCGTCGCCCTCCTGGCCGGCCGTGGCCCTCCAGGGCCACGCGGGACTCGGAGGAGCACGGCGAACCCTTGCGCGCCAGGCTGCTCCTAGGTGCCGCGGAGGCCCTCTGGTACTTCCCACCGGACCCCCGAGCCCTGGTGCTGGCGGGGGAGGGCACCGGGGAGCGGCGAAAGACCACGCACGAGCCACACGCCTACCGACGAGGGACGTCCTGCCCACTGGCCAGTCAGGACCCCACGTAGGCTCCCGGTCCTGCTGGGGGGCTGGAGGTGGGGCAGGCGGCGCTTAGCCTGACGGGAGGGTCGGTGGGGGGCCAGGGCGGTGGGGCAGGCGCGTTGGCCCAGCTGCCCAGCTCACTGGTGAGCTTCCCCGATGGGAGGAGGGAGGGCGGGTTGTGGGGTGGGGTGGGGTGGCGGCGGGGGCGTGGGTGGGGACGGGCGACCGGCGCGGGGAGGGCGGCGGCCCCCGCCATCCGCACCTCACCCCCCGCTGACCGCGGGCAGGCTGCTTCTGGCCCTGGCGGTCCAGAGCCACAGCCCTGCAGGAAACGTGCGTGGCCGTCCCCGCCCCGCGCCCGGCGCCCCGCCCCCCGCATAGCCTCCAGCTCAACACCGCACCACCCCACCCGGCCTGGACCCCCGCACGCCCCTGCTGCGGTCTCGCACCTCTCGGGGAGGCCCCCAGCTCGACTGGCCCCGGCTCCCCTAGTTCTGTGTGCCCGACGGCCAGGAGGACCCGTCCTCACTCACTCATCGGGGTCAGGCCACTTGAGGCCACGTCTAGGCCCGCGCGGGACACCGGGCAGGAGGGCACCTGTTCCTCCCGGGCACGAGATCCCCACCTCAAGGCCGCCTCACCACCGCCCCCACGCCCGCCTCGTCGCCTCCCCGACCCCCCTCCCCCCCCCCACGCCACACCTCAGAGAGAGAGGCTGGCTAGTCGGCCGAGTGTCCGGCGGCCACCGCCACCACCACCGTTGTGGCCGTCTCACGTCCCCACCCGCACCCCCAGCCCCAGGCCCAGCCCCAGCCCCAGCCTCAGCCCCAGCCCCAGCCCCACCCCCACCCCCAGAGTACACGAAGCAAGTTGCCCGGGGAGGGCAAGGGGCCCGCCCGCCCCGGGGAGGGCAAGGGGCCCGCCCGCCCCGGGTGTCTTCTCCTCCCAATCCACTAGCAGACATCCCGGCACACCAGGAGGCAGGCCTGCAGAGCCAGGAAGGGTGGGCAGAGCCCGAGGGAAGGAGGGCAGCCGAGCAGCCAAGTTGGGGCAGAGGCCGGTCGGGGTGGAGGGTGGGGGGGCGGCAGGGCGGAGGCGGCCCGGGTGGCTCCCGAAGGCCCTCTGAGCCAGGGGCCTGCCCCCGCTGGACAAGGACAGAGCTCCGGCCCCAAGGAGAGGCTCTGGCGCCACGGGGAGCGTCTCCCACCGCCACGAGGGCAGGGCGCGCTCCCGCAGGGCCTGAACCTGAAGGCCCGGGCGGGGGGTGGGAGCGGGGGAGAGTAGGGGCGGCCGGGAAGCGCTGCGGCCCGACTGGACTGGAGTGCCGGGCCGCCGTCGTCCGCCGTCGTCGTCGTCGCCGTCGTCTTCCTCGTCGACGCCGCCGCCACCCCCGAAGCTTTCCTGGTGCCCGAGGGCCGCTGGCCGGGCCCCTGGGCCGGGCTTCCTGGCCTGGTTGCGTCCCTGTCCGTGTCCGTGTGTCCCTGTGCCCCGTGGGTTGGCGGCAAAAGAGAAAAGGAGGCGTAAAAGCCTACAGCACCCGGTATTCCCAGGCGGTCTCCCATCCAAGTACTAACCAGGCCCGACCCTGCTTAGCTTCCGAGATCAGACGAGATCGGGCGCGTTCAGGGTGGTATGGCCGTAGACGTCAGCGCCTGCCGCCGCTCGCCCTAAGAGCCTGCTCAGCGGCCCCAGCCGCCGGCGCAGCGCGCCTTGGCCGCCCCGGCAGCCTCCAGCTTTGGCCGCCCAGCCCCGCCCCGGCCCGCCCCGCCTGGCCAAGGGTGCGGGTCCCGGCCAGCCGGCCCAAGAGTCCGGCCTCCAAGCAGGCAGGTGGCGGCGACCGGGAGGAAGGCAGTCAGCCAGGCGGGAAGGCCGCCCGGGTCGCGCCCCCTGCCCTTCCTGCGAAGCCCCACGGCCCCCCTCAGTCCGGCCGGGGCTCTCCTGCCGCCTGCTCGCCCCTCGCCCCCGGCGGCGGCACCGGGAGGCACTCGGGCCGCCTGCTTCCGCCGACATCTGGCCGAGCGCCTCTCGTCTCTCCCCCTGCCCAGCGTGGGGTGGCCCCGGCCTCCACTCGCCCTCCCCCCACCCCGGCCCGTCCCCTGGCGGGGCCTCCCTTTGCCTCCCCTTCCTCCAAGGGGCCCTCGCCGGGCCCGGCTCTCGGCCCCAGTCCCGGCCCCGGGCCCGGTCCCCGGCCCACCTGTCCCTCCCGCCTTTGCCCCTCGTCGCCCTCCTGGCCGGCCGTGGCCCTCCAGGGCCACGCGGGACTCGGAGGAGCACGGCGAACCCTTGCGCGCCAGGCTGCTCCTAGGTGCCGCGGAGGCCCTCTGGTACTTCCCACCGGACCCCCGAGCCCTGGTGCTGGCGGGGGAGGGCACCGGGGAGCGGCGAAAGACCACGCACGAGCCACACGCCTACCGACGAGGGACGTCCTGCCCACTGGCCAGTCAGGACCCCACGTAGGCTCCCGGTCCTGCTGGGGGGCTGGAGGTGGGGCAGGCGGCGCTTAGCCTGACGGGAGGGTCGGTGGGGGGCCAGGGCGGTGGGGCAGGCGCGTTGGCCCAGCTGCCCAGCTCACTGGTGAGCTTCCCCGATGGGAGGAGGGAGGGCGGGTTGTGGGGTGGGGTGGGGTGGGGTGGGGTGGGGTGGCGGCGGGGGCGTGGGTGGGGACGGGCGACCGGCGCGGGGAGGGCGGGCGGCCCCCGCCATCCGCACCTCACCCCCCGCTGACCGCGGGCAGGCTGCTTCTGGCCCTGGCGGTCCAGAGCCACAGCCCTGCAGGAAACGTGCGTGGCCGTCCCCGCCCCGCGCCCGGCGCCCCGCCCCCCGCATAGCCTCCAGCTCAACACCGCACCACCCCACCCGGCCTGGACCCCCGCACGCCCCTGCTGCGGTCTCGCACCTCTCGGGGAGGCCCCCAGCTCGACTGGCCCCGGCTCCCCTAGTTCTGTGTGCCCGACGGCCAGGAGGACCCGTCCTCACTCACTCATCGGGGTCAGGCCACTTGAGGCCACGTCTAGGCCCGCGCGGGACACAGGGCAGGAGGGCACCTGTTCCTCCCGGGCACGAGATCCCCACCTCAAGGCCGCCTCACCACCGCCCCCACGCCCGCCTCGTCGCCTCCCCGACCCCCCTCCCCCCCCCCACGCCACACCTCAGAGAGAGAGGCTGGCTAGTCGGCCGAGTGTCCGGCGGCCACCGCCACCACCACCGTTGTGGCCGTCTCACGTCCCCACCCGCACCCCCAGCCCCAGGCCCAGCCCCAGCCCCAGCCTCAGCCCCAGCCCCAGCCCCACCCCCACCCCCAGAGTACACGAAGCAAGTTGCCCGGGGAGGGCAAGGGGCCCGCCCGCCCCGGGTGTCTTCTCCTCCCAATCCACTAGCAGACATCCCGGCACACCAGGAGGCAGGCCTGCAGAGCCAGGAAGGGTGGGCAGAGCCCGAGGGAAGGAGGGCAGCCGAGCAGCCAAGTTGGGGCAGAGGCCGGTCGGGGTGGAGGGTGGGGGGGCGGCAGGGCGGAGGCGGCCCGGGTGGCTCCCGAAGGCCCTCTGAGCCAGGGGCCTGCCCCCGCTGGACAAGGACAGAGCTCCGGCCCCAAGGAGAGGCTCTGGCGCCACGGGGAGCGTCTCCCACCGCCACGAGGGCAGGGCGCGCTCCCGCAGGGCCTGAACCTGAAGGCCCGGGCGGGGGGTGGGAGCGGGGGAGAGTAGGGGCGGCCGGGAAGCGCTGCGGCCCGACTGGACTGGAGTGCCGGGCCGCCGTCGTCCGCCGTCGTCGTCGTCGCCGTCGTCTTCCTCGTCGACGCCGCCGCCACCCCCGAAGCTTTCCTGGTGCCCGAGGGCCGCTGGCCGGGCCCCTGGGCCGGGCTTCTTGGCCTGGTTGCGTCCCTGTCCGTGTCCGTGTGTCCCTGTGCCCCGTGGGTTGGCGGCAAAAGAGAAAAGGAGGCGTAAAAGCCTACAGCACCCGGTATTCCCAGGCGGTCTCCCATCCAAGTACTAACCAGGCCCGACCCTGCTTAGCTTCCGAGATCAGACGAGATCGGGCGCGTTCAGGGTGGTATGGCCGTAGACGTCAGCGCCTGCCGCCGCTCGCCCTAAGAGCCTGCTCAGCGGCCCCAGCCGCCGGCGCAGCGCGCCTTGGCCGCCCCGGCAGCCTCCAGCTTTGGCCGCCCAGCCCCGCCCCGGCCCGCCCCGCCTGGCCAAGGGTGCGGGTCCCGGCCAGCCGGCCCAAGAGTCCGGCCTCCAAGCAGGCAGGTGGCGGCGACCGGGAGGAAGGCAGTCAGCCAGGCGGGAAGGCCGCCCGGGTCGCGCCCCCTGCCCTTCCTGCGAAGCCCCACGGCCCCCCTCAGTCCGGCCGGGGCTCTCCTGCCGCCTGCTCGCCCCTCGCCCCCGGCGGCGGCACCGGGAGGCACTCGGGCCGCCTGCTTCCGCCGACATCTGGCCGAGCGCCTCTCGTCTCTCCCCCTGCCCAGCGTGGGGTGGCCCCGGCCTCCACTCGCCCTCCCCCCACCCCGGCCCGTCCCCTGGCGGGGCCTCCCTTTGCCTCCCCTTCCTCCAAGGGGCCCTCGCCGGGCCCGGCTCTCGGCCCCAGTCCCGGCCCCGGGCCCGGTCCCCGGCCCACCTGTCCCTCCCGCCTTTGCCCCTCGTCGCCCTCCTGGCCGGCCGTGGCCCTCCAGGGCCACGCGGGACTCGGAGGAGCACGGCGAACCCTTGCGCGCCAGGCTGCTCCTAGGTGCCGCGGAGGCCCTCTGGTACTTCCCACCGGACCCCCGAGCCCTGGTGCTGGCGGGGGAGGGCACCGGGGAGCGGCGAAAGACCACGCACGAGCCACACGCCTACCGACGAGGGACGTCCTGCCCACTGGCCAGTCAGGACCCCACGTAGGCTCCCGGTCCTGCTGGGGGGCTGGAGGTGGGGCAGGCGGCGCTTAGCCTGACGGGAGGGTCGGTGGGGGGCCAGGGCGGTGGGGCAGGCGCGTTGGCCCAGCTGCCCAGCTCACTGGTGAGCTTCCCCGATGGGAGGAGGGAGGGCGGGTTGTGGGGTGGGGTGGGGTGGCGGCGGGGGCGTGGGTGGGGACGGGCGACCGGCGCGGGGAGGGCGGGCGGCCCCCGCCATCCGCACCTCACCCCCCGCTGACCGCGGGCAGGCTGCTTCTGGCCCTGGCGGTCCAGAGCCACAGCCCTGCAGGAAACGTGCGTGGCCGTCCCCGCCCCGCGCCCGGCGCCCCGCCCCCCGCATAGCCTCCAGCTCAACACCGCACCACCCCACCCGGCCTGGACCCCCGCACGCCCCTGCTGCGGTCTCGCACCTCTCGGGGAGGCCCCCAGCTCGACTGGCCCCGGCTCCCCTAGTTCTGTGTGCCCGACGGCCAGGAGGACCCGTCCTCACTCACTCATCGGGGTCAGGCCACTTGAGGCCACGTCTAGGCCCGCGCGGGACACAGGGCAGGAGGGCACCTGTTCCTCCCGGGCACGAGATCCCCACCTCAAGGCCGCCTCACCACCGCCCCCACGCCCGCCTCGTCGCCTCCCCGACCCCCCTCCCCCCCCCACGCCACACCTCAGAGAGAGAGGCTGGCTAGTCGGCCGAGTGTCCGGCGGCCACCGCCACCACCACCGTTGTGGCCGTCTCACGTCCCCACCCGCACCCCCAGCCCCAGGCCCAGCCCCAGCCCCAGCCTCAGCCCCAGCCCCAGCCCCACCCCCACCCCCAGAGTACACGAAGCAAGTTGCCCGGGGAGGGCAAGGGGCCCGCCCGCCCCGGGTGTCTTCTCCTCCCAATCCACTAGCAGACATCCCGGCACACCAGGAGGCAGGCCTGCAGAGCCAGGAAGGGTGGGCAGAGCCCGAGGGAAGGAGGGCAGCCGAGCAGCCAAGTTGGGGCAGAGGCCGGTCGGGGTGGAGGGTGGGGGGGCGGCAGGGCGGAGGCGGCCCGGGTGGCTCCCGAAGGCCCTCTGAGCCAGGGGCCTGCCCCCGCTGGACAAGGACAGAGCTCCGGCCCCAAGGAGAGGCTCTGGCGCCACGGGGAGCGTCTCCCACCGCCACGAGGGCAGGGCGCGCTCCCGCAGGGCCTGAACCTGAAGGCCCGGGTGGGGGGTGGGAGCGGGGGAGAGTAGGGGCGGCCGGGAAGCGCTGCGGCCCGACTGGACTGGAGTGCCGGGCCGCCGTCGTCCGCCGTCGTCCGCCGTCGTCGTCGTCGCCGTCGTCGTCCTCGTCGACGCCGCCGCCACCCCCGAAGCTTTCCTGGTGCCCGAGGGCCGCTGGCCGGGCCCCTGGGCCGGGCTTCCTGGCCTGGTTGCGTCCCTGTCCGTGTCCGTGTGTCCCTGTGCCCCGTGGGTTGGCGGCAAAAGAGAAAAGGAGGCGTAAAAGCCTACAGCACCCGGTATTCCCAGGCGGTCTCCCATCCAAGTACTAACCAGGCCCGACCCTGCTTAGCTTCCGAGATCAGACGAGATCGGGCGCGTTCAGGGTGGTATGGCCGTAGACGTCAGCGCCTGCCGCCGCTCGCCCTAAGAGCCTGCTCAGCGGCCCCAGCCGCCGGCGCAGCGCGCCTTGGCCGCCCCGGCAGCCTCCAGCTTTGGCCGCCCAGCCCCGCCCCGGCCCGCCCCGCCTGGCCAAGGGTGCGGGTCCCGGCCAGCCGGCCCAAGAGTCCGGCCTCCAAGCAGGCAGGTGGCGGCGACCGGGAGGAAGGCAGTCAGCCAGGCGGGAAGGCCGCCCGGGTCGCGCCCCCTGCCCTTCCTGCGAAGCCCCACGGCCCCCCTCAGTCCGGCCGGGGCTCTCCTGCCGCCTGCTCGCCCCTCGCCCCCGGCGGCGGCACCGGGAGGCACTCGGGCCGCCTGCTTCCGCCGACATCTGGCCGAGCGCCTCTCGTCTCTCCCCCTGCCCAGCGTGGGGTGGCCCCGGCCTCCACTCGCCCTCCCCCCACCCCGGCCCGTCCCCTGGCGGGGCCTCCCTTTGCCTCCCCTTCCTCCAAGGGGCCCTCGCCGGGCCCGGCTCTCGGCCCCAGTCCCGGCCCCGGGCCCGGTCCCCGGCCCACCTGTCCCTCCCGCCTTTGCCCCTCGTCGCCCTCCTGGCCGGCCGTGGCCCTCCAGGGCCACGCGGGACTCGGAGGAGCACGGCGAACCCTTGCGCGCCAGGCTGCTCCTAGGTGCCGCGGAGGCCCTCTGGTACTTCCCACCGGACCCCCGAGCCCTGGTGCTGGCGGGGGAGGGCACCGGGGAGCGGCGAAAGACCACGCACGAGCCACACGCCTACCGACGAGGGACGTCCTGCCCACTGGCCAGTCAGGACCCCACGTAGGCTCCCGGTCCTGCTGGGGGGCTGGAGGTGGGGCAGGCGGCGCTTAGCCTGACGGGAGGGTCGGTGGGGGGCCAGGGCGGTGGGGCAGGCGCGTTGGCCCAGCTGCCCAGCTCACTGGTGAGCTTCCCCGATGGGAGGAGGGAGGGCGGGTTGTGGGGTGGGGTGGGGTGGCGGCGGGGGCGTGGGTGGGGACGGGCGACCGGCGCGGGGAGGGCGGGCGGCCCCCGCCATCCGCACCTCACCCCCCGCTGACCGCGGGCAGGCTGCTTCTGGCCCTGGCGGTCCAGAGCCACAGCCCTGCAGGAAACGTGCGTGGCCGTCCCCGCCCCGCGCCCGGCGCCCCACCCCCCGCATAGCCTCCAGCTCAACACCGCACCACCCCACCCGGCCTGGACCCCCGCACGCCCCTGCTGCGGTCTCGCACCTCTCGGGGAGGCCCCCAGCTCGACTGGCCCCGGCTCCCCTAGTTCTGTGTGCCCGACGGCCAGGAGGACCCGTCCTCACTCACTCATCGGGGTCAGGCCACTTGAGGCCACGTCTAGGCCCGCGCGGGACACCGGGCAGGAGGGCACCTGTTCCTCCCGGGCACGAGATCCCCACCTCAAGGCCGCCTCACCACCGCCCCCACGCCCGCCTCGTCGCCTCCCCGACCCCCCTCCCCCCCCCCACGCCACACCTCAGAGAGAGAGGCTGGCTAGTCGGCCGAGTGTCCGGCGGCCACCGCCACCACCACCGTTGTGGCCGTCTCACGTCCCCACCCGCACCCCCAGCCCCAGGCCCAGCCCCAGCCCCAGCCTCAGCCCCAGCCCCAGCCCCACCCCCACCCCCAGAGTACACGAAGCAAGTTGCCCGGGGAGGGCAAGGGGCCCGCCCGCCCCGGGGAGGGCAAGGGGCCCGCCCGCCCCGGGTGTCTTCTCCTCCCAATCCACTAGCAGACATCCCGGCACACCAGGAGGCAGGCCTGCAGAGCCAGGAAGGGTGGGCAGAGCCCGAGGGAAGGAGGGCAGCCGAGCAGCCAAGTTGGGGCAGAGGCCGGTCGGGGTGGAGGGTGGGGGGGCGGCAGGGCGGAGGCGGCCCGGGTGGCTCCCGAAGGCCCTCTGAGCCAGGGGCCTGCCCCCGCTGGACAAGGACAGAGCTCCGGCCCCAAGGAGAGGCTCTGGCGCCACGGGGAGCGTCTCCCACCGCCACGAGGGCAGGGCGCGCTCCCGCAGGGCCTGAACCTGAAGGCCCGGGCGGGGGGTGGGAGCGGGGGAGAGTAGGGGCGGCCGGGAAGCGCTGCGGCCCGACTGGACTGGAGTGCCGGGCCGCCGTCGTCCGCCGTCGTCGTCGTCGCCGTCGTCTTCCTCGTCGACGCCGCCGCCACCCCCGAAGCTTTCCTGGTGCCCGAGGGCCGCTGGCCGGGCCCCTGGGCCGGGCTTCCTGGCCTGGTTGCGTCCCTGTCCGTGTCCGTGTGTCCCTGTGCCCCGTGGGTTGGCGGCAAAAGAGAAAAGGAGGCGTAAAAGCCTACAGCACCCGGTATTCCCAGGCGGTCTCCCATCCAAGTACTAACCAGGCCCGACTCTGCTTAGCTTCCGAGATCAGACGAGATCGGGCGCGTTCAGGGTGGTATGGCCGTAGACGTCAGCGCCTGCCGCCGCTCGCCCTAAGAGCCTGCTCAGCGGCCCCAGCCGCCGGCGCAGCGCGCCTTGGCCGCCCCGGCAGCCTCCAGCTTTGGCCGCCCAGCCCCGCCCCGGCCCGCCCCGCCTGGCCAAGGGTGCGGGTCCCGGCCAGCCGGCCCAAGAGTCCGGCCTCCAAGCAGGCAGGTGGCGGCGACCGGGAGGAAGGCAGTCAGCCAGGCGGGAAGGCCGCCCGGGTCGCGCCCCCTGCCCTTCCTGCGAAGCCCCACGGCCCCCCTCAGTCCGGCCGGGGCTCTCCTGCCGCCTGCTCGCCCCTCGCCCCCGGCGGCGGCACCGGGAGGCACTCGGGCCGCCTGCTTCCGCCGACATCTGGCCGAGCGCCTCTCGTCTCTCCCCCTGCCCAGCGTGGGGTGGCCCCGGCCTCCACTCGCCCTTCCCCCACCCCGGCCCGTCCCCTGGCGGGGCCTCCCTTTGCCTCCCCTTCCTCCAAGGGGCCCTCGCCGGGCCCGGCTCTCGGCCCCAGTCCCGGCCCCGGGCCCGGTCCCCGGCCCACCTGTCCCTCCCGCCTTTGCCCCTCGTCGCCCTCCTGGCCGGCCGTGGCCCTCCAGGGCCACGCGGGACTCGGAGGAGCACGGCGAACCCTTGCGCGCCAGGCTGCTCCTAGGTGCCGCGGAGGCCCTCTGGTACTTCCCACCGGACCCCCGAGCCCTGGTGCTGGCGGGGGAGGGCACCGGGGAGCGGCGAAAGACCACGCACGAGCCACACGCCTACCGACGAGGGACGTCCTGCCCACTGGCCAGTCAGGACCCCACGTAGGCTCCCGGTCCTGCTGGGGGGCTGGAGGTGGGGCAGGCGGCGCTTAGCCTGACGGGAGGGTCGGTGGGGGGCCAGGGCGGTGGGGCAGGCGCGTTGGCCCAGCTGCCCAGCTCACTGGTGAGCTTCCCCGATGGGAGGAGGGAGGGCGGGTTGTGGGGTGGGGTGGGGTGGCGGCGGGGGCGTGGGTGGGGACGGGCGACCGGCGCGGGGAGGGCGGGCGGCCCCCGCCATCCGCACCTCACCCCCCGCTGACCGCGGGCAGGCTGCTTCTGGCCCTGGCGGTCCAGAGCCACAGCCCTGCAGGAAACGTGCGTGGCCGTCCCCGCCCCGCGCCCGGCGCCCCGCCCCCCGCATAGCCTCCAGCTCAACACCGCACCACCCCACCCGGCCTGGACCCCCGCACGCCCCTGCTGCGGTCTCGCACCTCTCGGGGAGGCCCCCAGCTCGACTGGCCCCGGCTCCCCTAGTTCTGTGTGCCCGACGGCCAGGAGGACCCGTCCTCACTCACTCATCGGGGTCAGGCCACTTGAGGCCACGTCTAGGCCCGCGCGGGACACCGGGCAGGAGGGCACCTGTTCCTCCCGGGCACGAGATCCCCACCTCAAGGCCGCCTCACCACCGCCCCCACGCCCGCCTCGTCGCCTCCCCGACCCCCCTCCCCCCCCACGCCACACCTCAGAGAGAGAGGCTGGCTAGTCGGCCGAGTGTCCGGCGGCCACCGCCACCACCACCGTTGTGGCCGTCTCACGTCCCCACCCGCACCCCCAGCCCCAGGCCCAGCCCCAGCCCCAGCCTCAGCCCCAGCCCCAGCCCCACCCCCACCCCCAGAGTACACGAAGCAAGTTGCCCGGGGAGGGCAAGGGGCCCGCCCGCCCCGGGTGTCTTCTCCTCCCAATCCACTAGCAGACATCCCGGCACACCAGGAGGCAGGCCTGCAGAGCCAGGAAGGGTGGGCAGAGCCCGAGGGAAGGAGGGCAGCCGAGCAGCCAAGTTGGGGCAGAGGCCGGTCGGGGTGGAGGGTGGGGGGGCGGCAGGGCGGAGGCGGCCCGGGTGGCTCCCGAAGGCCCTCTGAGCCAGGGGCCTGCCCCCGCTGGACAAGGACAGAGCTCCGGCCCCAAGGAGAGGCTCTGGCGCCACGGGGAGCGTCTCCCACCGCCACGAGGGCAGGGCGCGCTCCCGCAGGGCCTGAACCTGAAGGCCCGGGCGGGGGGTGGGAGCGGGGGAGAGTAGGGGCGGCCGGGAAGCGCTGCGGCCCGACTGGACTGGAGTGCCGGGCCGCCGTCGTCCGCCGTCGTCGTCGTCGCCGTCGTCGTCCTCGTCGACGCCGCCGCCACCCCCGAAGCTTTCCTGGTGCCCGAGGGCCGCTGGCCGGGCCCCTGGGCCGGGCTTCTTGGCCTGGTTGCGTCCCTGTCCGTGTCCGTGTGTCCCTGTGCCCCGTGGGTTGGCGGCAAAAGAGAAAAGGAGGCGTAAAAGCCTACAGCACCCGGTATTCCCAGGCGGTCTCCCATCCAGGTACTAACCAGGCCCGACCCTGCTTAGCTTCCGAGATCAGACGAGATCGGGCGCGTTCAGGGTGGTATGGCCGTAGACGTCAGCGCCTGCCGCCGCTCGCCCTAAGAGCCTGCTCAGCGGCCCCAGCCGCCGGCGCAGCGCGCCTTGGCCGCCCCGGCAGCCTCCAGCTTTGGCCGCCCAGCCCCGCCCCGGCCCGCCCCGCCTGGCCAAGGGTGCGGGTCCCGGCCAGCCGGCCCAAGAGTCCGGCCTCCAAGCAGGCAGGTGGCGGCGACCGGGAGGAAGGCAGTCAGCCAGGCGGGAAGGCCGCCCGGGTCGCGCCCCCTGCCCTTCCTGCGAAGCCCCACGGCCCCCCTCAGTCCGGCCGGGGCTCTCCTGCCGCCTGCTCGCCCCTCGCCCCCGGCGGCGGCACCGGGAGGCACTCGGGCCGCCTGCTTCCGCCGACATCTGGCCGAGCGCCTCTCGTCTCTCCCCCTGCCCAGCGTGGGGTGGCCCCGGCCTCCACTCGCCCTCCCCCCACCCCGGCCCGTCCCCTGGCGGGGCCTCCCTTTGCCTCCCCTTCCTCCAAGGGGCCCTCGCCGGGCCCGGCTCTCGGCCCCAGTCCCGGCCCCGGGCCCGGTCCCCGGCCCACCTGTCCCTCCCGCCTTTGCCCCTCGTCGCCCTCCTGGCCGGCCGTGGCCCTCCAGGGCCACGCGGGACTCGGAGGAGCACGGCGAACCCTTGCGCGCCAGGCTGCTCCTAGGTGCCGCGGAGGCCCTCTGGTACTTCCCACCGGACCCCCGAGCCCTGGTGCTGGCGGGGGAGGGCACCGGGGAGCGGCGAAAGACCACGCACGAGCCACACGCCTACCGACGAGGGACGTCCTGCCCACTGGCCAGTCAGGACCCCACGTAGGCTCCCGGTCCTGCTGGGGGGCTGGAGGTGGGGCAGGCGGCGCTTAGCCTGACGGGAGGGTCGGTGGGGGGCCAGGGCGGTGGGGCAGGCGCGTTGGCCCAGCTGCCCAGCTCACTGGTGAGCTTCCCCGATGGGAGGAGGGAGGGCGGGTTGTGGGGTGGGGTGGGGTGGCGGCGGGGGCGTGGGTGGGGACGGGCGACCGGCGCGGGGAGGGCGGGCGGCCCCCGCCATCCGCACCTCACCCCCCGCTGACCGCGGGCAGGCTGCTTCTGGCCCTGGCGGTCCAGAGCCACAGCCCTGCAGGAAACGTGCGTGGCCGTCCCCGCCCCGCGCCCGGCGCCCCACCCCCCGCATAGCCTCCAGCTCAACACCGCACCACCCCACCCGGCCTGGACCCCCGCACGCCCCTGCTGCGGTCTCGCACCTCTCGGGGAGGCCCCCAGCTCGACTGGCCCCGGCTCCCCTAGTTCTGTGTGCCCGACGGCCAGGAGGACCCGTCCTCACTCACTCATCGGGGTCAGGCCACTTGAGGCCACGTCTAGGCCCGCGCGGGACACCGGGCAGGAGGGCACCTGTTCCTCCCGGGCACGAGATCCCCACCTCAAGGCCGCCTCACCACCGCCCCCACGCCCGCCTCGTCGCCTCCCCGACCCCCCTCCCCCCCCCCACGCCACACCTCAGAGAGAGAGGCTGGCTAGTCGGCCGAGTGTCCGGCGGCCACCGCCACCACCACCGTTGTGGCCGTCTCACGTCCCCACCCGCACCCCCAGCCCCAGGCCCAGCCCCAGCCCCAGCCTCAGCCCCAGCCCCAGCCCCACCCCCACCCCCAGAGTACACGAAGCAAGTTGCCCGGGGAGGGCAAGGGGCCCGCCCGCCCCGGGGAGGGCAAGGGGCCCGCCCGCCCCGGGTGTCTTCTCCTCCCAATCCACTAGCAGACATCCCGGCACACCAGGAGGCAGGCCTGCAGAGCCAGGAAGGGTGGGCAGAGCCCGAGGGAAGGAGGGCAGCCGAGCAGCCAAGTTGGGGCAGAGGCCGGTCGGGGTGGAGGGTGGGGGGGCGGCAGGGCGGAGGCGGCCCGGGTGGCTCCCGAAGGCCCTCTGAGCCAGGGGCCTGCCCCCGCTGGACAAGGACAGAGCTCCGGCCCCAAGGAGAGGCTCTGGCGCCACGGGGAGCGTCTCCCACCGCCACGAGGGCAGGGCGCGCTCCCGCAGGGCCTGAACCTGAAGGCCCGGGCGGGGGGTGGGAGCGGGGGAGAGTAGGGGCGGCCGGGAAGCGCTGCGGCCCGACTGGACTGGAGTGCCGGGCCGCCGTCGTCCGCCGTCGTCGTCGTCGCCGTCGTCTTCCTCGTCGACGCCGCCGCCACCCCCGAAGCTTTCCTGGTGCCCGAGGGCCGCTGGCCGGGCCCCTGGGCCGGGCTTCCTGGCCTGGTTGCGTCCCTGTCCGTGTCCGTGTGTCCCTGTGCCCCGTGGGTTGGCGGCAAAAGAGAAAAGGAGGCGTAAAAGCCTACAGCACCCGGTATTCCCAGGCGGTCTCCCATCCAAGTACTAACCAGGCCCGACTCTGCTTAGCTTCCGAGATCAGACGAGATCGGGCGCGTTCAGGGTGGTATGGCCGTAGACGTCAGCGCCTGCCGCCGCTCGCCCTAAGAGCCTGCTCAGCGGCCCCAGCCGCCGGCGCAGCGCGCCTTGGCCGCCCCGGCAGCCTCCAGCTTTGGCCGCCCAGCCCCGCCCCGGCCCGCCCCGCCTGGCCAAGGGTGCGGGTCCCGGCCAGCCGGCCCAAGAGTCCGGCCTCCAAGCAGGCAGGTGGCGGCGACCGGGAGGAAGGCAGTCAGCCAGGCGGGAAGGCCGCCCGGGTCGCGCCCCCTGCCCTTCCTGCGAAGCCCCACGGCCCCCCTCAGTCCGGCCGGGGCTCTCCTGCCGCCTGCTCGCCCCTCGCCCCCGGCGGCGGCACCGGGAGGCACTCGGGCCGCCTGCTTCCGCCGACATCTGGCCGAGCGCCTCTCGTCTCTCCCCCTGCCCAGCGTGGGGTGGCCCCGGCCTCCACTCGCCCTTCCCCCACCCCGGCCCGTCCCCTGGCGGGGCCTCCCTTTGCCTCCCCTTCCTCCAAGGGGCCCTCGCCGGGCCCGGCTCTCGGCCCCAGTCCCGGCCCCGGGCCCGGTCCCCGGCCCACCTGTCCCTCCCGCCTTTGCCCCTCGTCGCCCTCCTGGCCGGCCGTGGCCCTCCAGGGCCACGCGGGACTCGGAGGAGCACGGCGAACCCTTGCGCGCCAGGCTGCTCCTAGGTGCCGCGGAGGCCCTCTGGTACTTCCCACCGGACCCCCGAGCCCTGGTGCTGGCGGGGGAGGGCACCGGGGAGCGGCGAAAGACCACGCACGAGCCACACGCCTACCGACGAGGGACGTCCTGCCCACTGGCCAGTCAGGACCCCACGTAGGCTCCCGGTCCTGCTGGGGGGCTGGAGGTGGGGCAGGCGGCGCTTAGCCTGACGGGAGGGTCGGTGGGGGGCCAGGGCGGTGGGGCAGGCGCGTTGGCCCAGCTGCCCAGCTCACTGGTGAGCTTCCCCGATGGGAGGAGGGAGGGCGGGTTGTGGGGTGGGGTGGGGTGGCGGCGGGGGCGTGGGTGGGGACGGGCGACCGGCGCGGGGAGGGCGGGCGGCCCCCGCCATCCGCACCTCACCCCCCGCTGACCGCGGGCAGGCTGCTTCTGGCCCTGGCGGTCCAGAGCCACAGCCCTGCAGGAAACGTGCGTGGCCGTCCCCGCCCCGCGCCCGGCGCCCCGCCCCCCGCATAGCCTCCAGCTCAACACCGCACCACCCCACCCGGCCTGGACCCCCGCACGCCCCTGCTGCGGTCTCGCACCTCTCGGGGAGGCCCCCAGCTCGACTGGCCCCGGCTCCCCTAGTTCTGTGTGCCCGACGGCCAGGAGGACCCGTCCTCACTCACTCATCGGGGTCAGGCCACTTGAGGCCACGTCTAGGCCCGCGCGGGACACCGGGCAGGAGGGCACCTGTTCCTCCCGGGCACGAGATCCCCACCTCAAGGCCGCCTCACCACCGCCCCCACGCCCGCCTCGTCGCCTCCCCGACCCCCCTCCCCCCCCCACGCCACACCTCAGAGAGAGAGGCTGGCTAGTCGGCCGAGTGTCCGGCGGCCACCGCCACCACCACCGTTGTGGCCGTCTCACGTCCCCACCCGCACCCCCAGCCCCAGGCCCAGCCCCAGCCCCAGCCTCAGCCCCAGCCCCAGCCCCACCCCCACCCCCAGAGTACACGAAGCAAGTTGCCCGGGGAGGGCAAGGGGCCCGCCCGCCCCGGGTGTCTTCTCCTCCCAATCCACTAGCAGACATCCCGGCACACCAGGAGGCAGGCCTGCAGAGCCAGGAAGGGTGGGCAGAGCCCGAGGGAAGGAGGGCAGCCGAGCAGCCAAGTTGGGGCAGAGGCCGGTCGGGGTGGAGGGTGGGGGGGCGGCAGGGCGGAGGCGGCCCGGGTGGCTCCCGAAGGCCCTCTGAGCCAGGGGCCTGCCCCCGCTGGACAAGGACAGAGCTCCGGCCCCAAGGAGAGGCTCTGGCGCCACGGGGAGCGTCTCCCACCGCCACGAGGGCAGGGCGCGCTCCCGCAGGGCCTGAACCTGAAGGCCCGGGCGGGGGGTGGGAGCGGGGGAGAGTAGGGGCGGCCGGGAAGCGCTGCGGCCCGACTGGACTGGAGTGCCGGGCCGCCGTCGTCCGCCGTCGTCGTCGTCGCCGTCGTCGTCCTCGTCGACGCCGCCGCCACCCCCGAAGCTTTCCTGGTGCCCGAGGGCCGCTGGCCGGGCCCCTGGGCCGGGCTTCTTGGCCTGGTTGCGTCCCTGTCCGTGTCCGTGTGTCCCTGTGCCCCGTGGGTTGGCGGCAAAAGAGAAAAGGAGGCGTAAAAGCCTACAGCACCCGGTATTCCCAGGCGGTCTCCCATCCAGGTACTAACCAGGCCCGACCCTGCTTAGCTTCCGAGATCAGACGAGATCGGGCGCGTTCAGGGTGGTATGGCCGTAGACGTCAGCGCCTGCCGCCGCTCGCCCTAAGAGCCTGCTCAGCGGCCCCAGCCGCCGGCGCAGCGCGCCTTGGCCGCCCCGGCAGCCTCCAGCTTTGGCCGCCCAGCCCCGCCCCGGCCCGCCCCGCCTGGCCAAGGGTGCGGGTCCCGGCCAGCCGGCCCAAGAGTCCGGCCTCCAAGCAGGCAGGTGGCGGCGACCGGGAGGAAGGCAGTCAGCCAGGCGGGAAGGCCGCCCGGGTCGCGCCCCCTGCCCTTCCTGCGAAGCCCCACGGCCCCCCTCAGTCCGGCCGGGGCTCTCCTGCCGCCTGCTCGCCCCTCGCCCCCGGCGGCGGCACCGGGAGGCACTCGGGCCGCCTGCTTCCGCCGACATCTGGCCGAGCGCCTCTCGTCTCTCCCCCTGCCCAGCGTGGGGTGGCCCCGGCCTCCACTCGCCCTCCCCCCACCCCGGCCCGTCCCCTGGCGGGGCCTCCCTTTGCCTCCCCTTCCTCCAAGGGGCCCTCGCCGGGCCCGGCTCTCGGCCCCAGTCCCGGCCCCGGGCCCGGTCCCCGGCCCACCTGTCCCTCCCGCCTTTGCCCCTCGTCGCCCTCCTGGCCGGCCGTGGCCCTCCAGGGCCACGCGGGACTCGGAGGAGCACGGCGAACCCTTGCGCGCCAGGCTGCTCCTAGGTGCCGCGGAGGCCCTCTGGTACTTCCCACCGGACCCCCGAGCCCTGGTGCTGGCGGGGGAGGGCACCGGGGAGCGGCGAAAGACCACGCACGAGCCACACGCCTACCGACGAGGGACGTCCTGCCCACTGGCCAGTCAGGACCCCACGTAGGCTCCCGGTCCTGCTGGGGGGCTGGAGGTGGGGCAGGCGGCGCTTAGCCTGACGGGAGGGTCGGTGGGGGGCCAGGGCGGTGGGGCAGGCGCGTTGGCCCAGCTGCCCAGCTCACTGGTGAGCTTCCCCGATGGGAGGAGGGAGGGCGGGTTGTGGGGTGGGGTGGGGTGGCGGCGGGGGCGTGGGTGGGGACGGGCGACCGGCGCGGGGAGGGCGGGCGGCCCCCGCCATCCGCACCTCACCCCCCGCTGACCGCGGGCAGGCTGCTTCTGGCCCTGGCGGTCCAGAGCCACAGCCCTGCAGGAAACGTGCGTGGCCGTCCCCGCCCCGCGCCCGGCGCCCCGCCCCCCGCATAGCCTCCAGCTCAACACCGCACCACCCCACCCGGCCTGGACCCCCGCACGCCCCTGCTGCGGTCTCGCACCTCTCGGGGAGGCCCCCAGCTCGACTGGCCCCGGCTCCCCTAGTTCTGTGTGCCCGACGGCCAGGAGGACCCGTCCTCACTCACTCATCGGGGTCAGGCCACTTGAGGCCACGTCTAGGCCCGCGCGGGACACAGGGCAGGAGGGCACCTGTTCCTCCCGGGCACGAGATCCCCACCTCAAGGCCGCCTCACCACCGCCCCCACGCCCGCCTCGTCGCCTCCCCGACCCCCCTCCCCCCCCCACGCCACACCTCAGAGAGAGAGGCTGGCTAGTCGGCCGAGTGTCCGGCGGCCACCGCCACCACCACCGTTGTGGCCGTCTCACGTCCCCACCCGCACCCCCAGCCCCAGGCCCAGCCCCAGCCCCAGCCTCAGCCCCAGCCCCAGCCCCACCCCCACCCCCAGAGTACACGAAGCAAGTTGCCCGGGGAGGGCAAGGGGCCCGCCCGCCCCGGGTGTCTTCTCCTCCCAATCCACTAGCAGACATCCCGGCACACCAGGAGGCAGGCCTGCAGAGCCAGGAAGGGTGGGCAGAGCCCGAGGGAAGGAGGGCAGCCGAGCAGCCAAGTTGGGGCAGAGGCCGGTCGGGGTGGAGGGTGGGGGGGCGGCAGGGCGGAGGCGGCCCGGGTGGCTCCCGAAGGCCCTCTGAGCCAGGGGCCTGCCCCCGCTGGACAAGGACAGAGCTCCGGCCCCAAGGAGAGGCTCTGGCGCCACGGGGAGCGTCTCCCACCGCCACGAGGGCAGGGCGCGCTCCCGCAGGGCCTGAACCTGAAGGCCCGGGCGGGGGGTGGGAGCGGGGGAGAGTAGGGGCGGCCGGGAAGCGCTGCGGCCCGACTGGACTGGAGTGCCGGGCCGCCGTCGTCCGCCGTCGTCCGCCGTCGTCGTCGTCGCCGTCGTCGTCCTCGTCGACGCCGCCGCCACCCCCGAAGCTTTCCTGGTGCCCGAGGGCCGCTGGCCGGGCCCCTGGGCCGGGCTTCTTGGCCTGGTTGCGTCCCTGTCCGTGTCCGTGTGTCCCTGTGCCCCGTGGGTTGGCGGCAAAAGAGAAAAGGAGGCGTAAAAGCCTACAGCACCCGGTATTCCCAGGCGGTCTCCCATCCAGGTACTAACCAGGCCCGACCCTGCTTAGCTTCCGAGATCAGACGAGATCGGGCGCGTTCAGGGTGGTATGGCCGTAGACGTCAGCGCCTGCCGCCGCTCGCCCTAAGAGCCTGCTCAGCGGCCCCAGCCGCCGGCGCAGCGCGCCTTGGCCGCCCCGGCAGCCTCCAGCTTTGGCCGCCCAGCCCCGCCCCGGCCCGCCCCGCCTGGCCAAGGGTGCGGGTCCCGGCCAGCCGGCCCAAGAGTCCGGCCTCCAAGCAGGCAGGTGGCGGCGACCGGGAGGAAGGCAGTCAGCCAGGCGGGAAGGCCGCCCGGGTCGCGCCCCCTGCCCTTCCTGCGAAGCCCCACGGCCCCCCTCAGTCCGGCCGGGGCTCTCCTGCCGCCTGCTCGCCCCTCGCCCCCGGCGGCGGCACCGGGAGGCACTCGGGCCGCCTGCTTCCGCCGACATCTGGCCGAGCGCCTCTCGTCTCTCCCCCTGCCCAGCGTGGGGTGGCCCCGGCCTCCACTCGCCCTCCCCCCACCCCGGCCCGTCCCCTGGCGGGGCCTCCCTTTGCCTCCCCTTCCTCCAAGGGGCCCTCGCCGGGCCCGGCTCTCGGCCCCAGTCCCGGCCCCGGGCCCGGTCCCCGGCCCACCTGTCCCTCCCGCCTTTGCCCCTCGTCGCCCTCCTGGCCGGCCGTGGCCCTCCAGGGCCACGCGGGACTCGGAGGAGCACGGCGAACCCTTGCGCGCCAGGCTGCTCCTAGGTGCCGCGGAGGCCCTCTGGTACTTCCCACCGGACCCCCGAGCCCTGGTGCTGGCGGGGGAGGGCACCGGGGAGCGGCGAAAGACCACGCACGAGCCACACGCCTACCGACGAGGGACGTCCTGCCCACTGGCCAGTCAGGACCCCACGTAGGCTCCCGGTCCTGCTGGGGGGCTGGAGGTGGGGCAGGCGGCGCTTAGCCTGACGGGAGGGTCGGTGGGGGGCCAGGGCGGTGGGGCAGGCGCGTTGGCCCAGCTGCCCAGCTCACTGGTGAGCTTCCCCGATGGGAGGAGGGAGGGCGGGTTGTGGGGTGGGGTGGGGTGGCGGCGGGGGCGTGGGTGGGGACGGGCGACCGGCGCGGGGAGGGCGGGCGGCCCCCGCCATCCGCACCTCACCCCCCGCTGACCGCGGGCAGGCTGCTTCTGGCCCTGGCGGTCCAGAGCCACAGCCCTGCAGGAAACGTGCGTGGCCGTCCCCGCCCCGCGCCCGGCGCCCCGCCCCCCGCATAGCCTCCAGCTCAACACCGCACCACCCCACCCGGCCTGGACCCCCGCACGCCCCTGCTGCGGTCTCGCACCTCTCGGGGAGGCCCCCAGCTCGACTGGCCCCGGCTCCCCTAGTTCTGTGTGCCCGACGGCCAGGAGGACCCGTCCTCACTCACTCATCGGGGTCAGGCCACTTGAGGCCACGTCTAGGCCCGCGCGGGACACAGGGCAGGAGGGCACCTGTTCCTCCCGGGCACGAGATCCCCACCTCAAGGCCGCCTCACCACCGCCCCCACGCCCGCCTCGTCGCCTCCCCGACCCCCCTCCCCCCCCCACGCCACACCTCAGAGAGAGAGGCTGGCTAGTCGGCCGAGTGTCCGGCGGCCACCGCCACCACCACCGTTGTGGCCGTCTCACGTCCCCACCCGCACCCCCAGCCCCAGGCCCAGCCCCAGCCCCAGCCTCAGCCCCAGCCCCAGCCCCACCCCCACCCCCAGAGTACACGAAGCAAGTTGCCCGGGGAGGGCAAGGGGCCCGCCCGCCCCGGGTGTCTTCTCCTCCCAATCCACTAGCAGACATCCCGGCACACCAGGAGGCAGGCCTGCAGAGCCAGGAAGGGTGGGCAGAGCCCGAGGGAAGGAGGGCAGCCGAGCAGCCAAGTTGGGGCAGAGGCCGGTCGGGGTGGAGGGTGGGGGGGCGGCAGGGCGGAGGCGGCCCGGGTGGCTCCCGAAGGCCCTCTGAGCCAGGGGCCTGCCCCCGCTGGACAAGGACAGAGCTCCGGCCCCAAGGAGAGGCTCTGGCGCCACGGGGAGCGTCTCCCACCGCCACGAGGGCAGGGCGCGCTCCCGCAGGGCCTGAACCTGAAGGCCCGGGCGGGGGGTGGGAGCGGGGGAGAGTAGGGGCGGCCGGGAAGCGCTGCGGCCCGACTGGACTGGAGTGCCGGGCCGCCGTCGTCCGCCGTCGTCGTCGTCGCCGTCGTCGTCCTCGTCGACGCCGCCGCCACCCCCGAAGCTTTCCTGGTGCCCGAGGGCCGCTGGCCGGGCCCCTGGGCCGGGCTTCCTGGCCTGGTTGCGTCCCTGTCCGTGTCCGTGTGTCCCTGTGCCCCGTGGGTTGGCGGCAAAAGAGAAAAGGAGGCGTAAAAGCCTACAGCACCCGGTATTCCCAGGCGGTCTCCCATCCAAGTACTAACCAGGCCCGACCCTGCTTAGCTTCCGAGATCAGACGAGATCGGGCGCGTTCAGGGTGGTATGGCCGTAGACGTCAGCGCCTGCCGCCGCTCGCCCTAAGAGCCTGCTCAGCGGCCCCAGCCGCCGGCGCAGCGCGCCTTGGCCGCCCCGGCAGCCTCCAGCTTTGGCCGCCCAGCCCCGCCCCGGCCCGCCCCGCCTGGCCAAGGGTGCGGGTCCCGGCCAGCCGGCCCAAGAGTCCGGCCTCCAAGCAGGCAGGTGGCGGCGACCGGGAGGAAGGCAGTCAGCCAGGCGGGAAGGCCGCCCGGGTCGCGCCCCCTGCCCTTCCTGCGAAGCCCCACGGCCCCCCTCAGTCCGGCCGGGGCTCTCCTGCCGCCTGCTCGCCCCTCGCCCCCGGCGGCGGCACCGGGAGGCACTCGGGCCGCCTGCTTCCGCCGACATCTGGCCGAGCGCCTCTCGTCTCTCCCCCTGCCCAGCGTGGGGTGGCCCCGGCCTCCACTCGCCCTCCCCCCACCCCGGCCCGTCCCCTGGCGGGGCCTCCCTTTGCCTCCCCTTCCTCCAAGGGGCCCTCGCCGGGCCCGGCTCTCGGCCCCAGTCCCGGCCCCGGGCCCGGTCCCCGGCCCACCTGTCCCTCCCGCCTTTGCCCCTCGTCGCCCTCCTGGCCGGCCGTGGCCCTCCAGGGCCACGCGGGACTCGGAGGAGCACGGCGAACCCTTGCGCGCCAGGCTGCTCCTAGGTGCCGCGGAGGCCCTCTGGTACTTCCCACTGGACCCCCGAGCCCTGGTGCTGGCGGGGGAGGGCACCGGGGAGCGGCGAAAGACCACGCACGAGCCACACGCCTACCGACGAGGGACGTCCTGCCCACTGGCCAGTCAGGACCCCACGTAGGCTCCCGGTCCTGCTGGGGGGCTGGAGGTGGGGCAGGCGGCGCTTAGCCTGACGGGAGGGTCGGTGGGGGGCCAGGGCGGTGGGGCAGGCGCGTTGGCCCAGCTGCCCAGCTCACTGGTGAGCTTCCCCGATGGGAGGAGGGAGGGCGGGTTGTGGGGTGGGGTGGGGTGGCGGCGGGGGCGTGGGTGGGGACGGGCGACCGGCGCGGGGAGGGCGGGCGGCCCCCGCCATCCGCACCTCACCCCCCGCTGACCGCGGGCAGGCTGCTTCTGGCCCTGGCGGTCCAGAGCCACAGCCCTGCAGGAAACGTGCGTGGCCGTCCCCGCCCCGCGCCCGGCGCCCCACCCCCCGCATAGCCTCCAGCTCAACACCGCACCACCCCACCCGGCCTGGACCCCCGCACGCCCCTGCTGCGGTCTCGCACCTCTCGGGGAGGCCCCCAGCTCGACTGGCCCCGGCTCCCCTAGTTCTGTGTGCCCGACGGCCAGGAGGACCCGTCCTCACTCACTCATCGGGGTCAGGCCACTTGAGGCCACGTCTAGGCCCGCGCGGGACACCGGGCAGGAGGGCACCTGTTCCTCCCGGGCACGAGATCCCCACCTCAAGGCCGCCTCACCACCGCCCCCACGCCCGCCTCGTCGCCTCCCCGACCCCCCTCCCCCCCCCCACGCCACACCTCAGAGAGAGAGGCTGGCTAGTCGGCCGAGTGTCCGGCGGCCACCGCCACCACCACCGTTGTGGCCGTCTCACGTCCCCACCCGCACCCCCAGCCCCAGGCCCAGCCCCAGCCCCAGCCTCAGCCCCAGCCCCAGCCCCACCCCCACCCCCAGAGTACACGAAGCAAGTTGCCCGGGGAGGGCAAGGGGCCCGCCCGCCCCGGGGAGGGCAAGGGGCCCGCCCGCCCCGGGTGTCTTCTCCTCCCAATCCACTAGCAGACATCCCGGCACACCAGGAGGCAGGCCTGCAGAGCCAGGAAGGGTGGGCAGAGCCCGAGGGAAGGAGGGCAGCCGAGCAGCCAAGTTGGGGCAGAGGCCGGTCGGGGTGGAGGGTGGGGGGGCGGCAGGGCGGAGGCGGCCCGGGTGGCTCCCGAAGGCCCTCTGAGCCAGGGGCCTGCCCCCGCTGGACAAGGACAGAGCTCCGGCCCCAAGGAGAGGCTCTGGCGCCACGGGGAGCGTCTCCCACCGCCACGAGGGCAGGGCGCGCTCCCGCAGGGCCTGAACCTGAAGGCCCGGGCGGGGGGTGGGAGCGGGGGAGAGTAGGGGCGGCCGGGAAGCGCTGCGGCCCGACTGGACTGGAGTGCCGGGCCGCCGTCGTCCGCCGTCGTCCGCCGTCGTCGTCGTCGCCGTCGTCGTCCTCGTCGACGCCGCCGCCACCCCCGAAGCTTTCCTGGTGCCCGAGGGCCGCTGGCCGGGCCCCTGGGCCGGGCTTCCTGGCCTGGTTGCGTCCCTGTCCGTGTCCGTGTGTCCCTGTGCCCCGTGGGTTGGCGGCAAAAGAGAAAAGGAGGCGTAAAAGCCTACAGCACCCGGTATTCCCAGGCGGTCTCCCATCCAAGTACTAACCAGGCCCGACCCTGCTTAGCTTCCGAGATCAGACGAGATCGGGCGCGTTCAGGGTGGTATGGCCGTAGACGTCAGCGCCTGCCGCCGCTCGCCCTAAGAGCCTGCTCAGCGGCCCCAGCCGCCGGCGCAGCGCGCCTTGGCCGCCCCGGCAGCCTCCAGCTTTGGCCGCCCAGCCCCGCCCCGGCCCGCCCCGCCTGGCCAAGGGTGCGGGTCCCGGCCAGCCGGCCCAAGAGTCCGGCCTCCAAGCAGGCAGGTGGCGGCGACCGGGAGGAAGGCAGTCAGCCAGGCGGGAAGGCCGCCCGGGTCGCGCCCCCTGCCCTTCCTGCGAAGCCCCACGGCCCCCCTCAGTCCGGCCGGGGCTCTCCTGCCGCCTGCTCGCCCCTCGCCCCCGGCGGCGGCACCGGGAGGCACTCGGGCCGCCTGCTTCCGCCGACATCTGGCCGAGCGCCTCTCGTCTCTCCCCCTGCCCAGCGTGGGGTGGCCCCGGCCTCCACTCGCCCTCCCCCCACCCCGGCCCGTCCCCTGGCGGGGCCTCCCTTTGCCTCCCCTTCCTCCAAGGGGCCCTCGCCGGGCCCGGCTCTCGGCCCCAGTCCCGGCCCCGGGCCCGGTCCCCGGCCCACCTGTCCCTCCCGCCTTTGCCCCTCGTCGCCCTCCTGGCCGGCCGTGGCCCTCCAGGGCCACGCGGGACTCGGAGGAGCACGGCGAACCCTTGCGCGCCAGGCTGCTCCTAGGTGCCGCGGAGGCCCTCTGGTACTTCCCACTGGACCCCCGAGCCCTGGTGCTGGCGGGGGAGGGCACCGGGGAGCGGCGAAAGACCACGCACGAGCCACACGCCTACCGACGAGGGACGTCCTGCCCACTGGCCAGTCAGGACCCCACGTAGGCTCCCGGTCCTGCTGGGGGGCTGGAGGTGGGGCAGGCGGCGCTTAGCCTGACGGGAGGGTCGGTGGGGGGCCAGGGCGGTGGGGCAGGCGCGTTGGCCCAGCTGCCCAGCTCACTGGTGAGCTTCCCCGATGGGAGGAGGGAGGGCGGGTTGTGGGGTGGGGTGGGGTGGCGGCGGGGGCGTGGGTGGGGACGGGCGACCGGCGCGGGGAGGGCGGGCGGCCCCCGCCATCCGCACCTCACCCCCCGCTGACCGCGGGCAGGCTGCTTCTGGCCCTGGCGGTCCAGAGCCACAGCCCTGCAGGAAACGTGCGTGGCCGTCCCCGCCCCGCGCCCGGCGCCCCACCCCCCGCATAGCCTCCAGCTCAACACCGCACCACCCCACCCGGCCTGGACCCCCGCACGCCCCTGCTGCGGTCTCGCACCTCTCGGGGAGGCCCCCAGCTCGACTGGCCCCGGCTCCCCTAGTTCTGTGTGCCCGACGGCCAGGAGGACCCGTCCTCACTCACTCATCGGGGACAGGCCACTTGAGGCCACGTCTAGGCCCGCGCGGGACACCGGGCAGGAGGGCACCTGTTCCTCCCGGGCACGAGATCCCCACCTCAAGGCCGCCTCACCACCGCCCCCACGCCCGCCTCGTCGCCTCCCCGACCCCCCTCCCCCCCCCCCACGCCACACCTCAGAGAGAGAGGCTGGCTAGTCGGCCGAGTGTCCGGCGGCCACCGCCACCACCACCGTTGTGGCCGTCTCACGTCCCCACCCGCACCCCCAGCCCCAGGCCCAGCCCCAGCCCCAGCCTCAGCCCCAGCCCCAGCCCCACCCCCACCCCCAGAGTACACGAAGCAAGTTGCCCGGGGAGGGCAAGGGGCCCGCCCGCCCCGGGGAGGGCAAGGGGCCCGCCCGCCCCGGGTGTCTTCTCCTCCCAATCCACTAGCAGACATCCCGGCACACCAGGAGGCAGGCCTGCAGAGCCAGGAAGGGTGGGCAGAGCCCGAGGGAAGGAGGGCAGCCGAGCAGCCAAGTTGGGGCAGAGGCCGGTCGGGGTGGAGGGTGGGGGGGCGGCAGGGCGGAGGCGGCCCGGGTGGCTCCCGAAGGCCCTCTGAGCCAGGGGCCTGCCCCCGCTGGACAAGGACAGAGCTCCGGCCCCAAGGAGAGGCTCTGGCGCCACGGGGAGCGTCTCCCACCGCCACGAGGGCAGGGCGCGCTCCCGCAGGGCCTGAACCTGAAGGCCCGGGCGGGGGGTGGGAGCGGGGGAGAGTAGGGGCGGCCGGGAAGCGCTGCGGCCCGACTGGACTGGAGTGCCGGGCCGCCGTCGTCCGCCGTCGTCGTCGTCGCCGTCGTCTTCCTCGTCGACGCCGCCGCCACCCCCGAAGCTTTCCTGGTGCCCGAGGGCCGCTGGCCGGGCCCCTGGGCCGGGCTTCCTGGCCTGGTTGCGTCCCTGTCCGTGTCCGTGTGTCCCTGTGCCCCGTGGGTTGGCGGCAAAAGAGAAAAGGAGGCGTAAAAGCCTACAGCACCCGGTATTCCCAGGCGGTCTCCCATCCAAGTACTAACCAGGCCCGACTCTGCTTAGCTTCCGAGATCAGACGAGATCGGGCGCGTTCAGGGTGGTATGGCCGTAGACGTCAGCGCCTGCCGCCGCTCGCCCTAAGAGCCTGCTCAGCGGCCCCAGCCGCCGGCGCAGCGCGCCTTGGCCGCCCCGGCAGCCTCCAGCTTTGGCCGCCCAGCCCCGCCCCGGCCCGCCCCGCCTGGCCAAGGGTGCGGGTCCCGGCCAGCCGGCCCAAGAGTCCGGCCTCCAAGCAGGCAGGTGGCGGCGACCGGGAGGAAGGCAGTCAGCCAGGCGGGAAGGCCGCCCGGGTCGCGCCCCCTGCCCTTCCTGCGAAGCCCCACGGCCCCCCTCAGTCCGGCCGGGGCTCTCCTGCCGCCTGCTCGCCCCTCGCCCCCGGCGGCGGCACCGGGAGGCACTCGGGCCGCCTGCTTCCGCCGACATCTGGCCGAGCGCCTCTCGTCTCTCCCCCTGCCCAGCGTGGGGTGGCCCCGGCCTCCACTCGCCCTTCCCCCACCCCGGCCCGTCCCCTGGCGGGGCCTCCCTTTGCCTCCCCTTCCTCCAAGGGGCCCTCGCCGGGCCCGGCTCTCGGCCCCAGTCCCGGCCCCGGGCCCGGTCCCCGGCCCACCTGTCCCTCCCGCCTTTGCCCCTCGTCGCCCTCCTGGCCGGCCGTGGCCCTCCAGGGCCACGCGGGACTCGGAGGAGCACGGCGAACCCTTGCGCGCCAGGCTGCTCCTAGGTGCCGCGGAGGCCCTCTGGTACTTCCCACCGGACCCCCGAGCCCTGGTGCTGGCGGGGGAGGGCACCGGGGAGCGGCGAAAGACCACGCACGAGCCACACGCCTACCGACGAGGGACGTCCTGCCCACTGGCCAGTCAGGACCCCACGTAGGCTCCCGGTCCTGCTGGGGGGCTGGAGGTGGGGCAGGCGGCGCTTAGCCTGACGGGAGGGTCGGTGGGGGGCCAGGGCGGTGGGGCAGGCGCGTTGGCCCAGCTGCCCAGCTCACTGGTGAGCTTCCCCGATGGGAGGAGGGAGGGCGGGTTGTGGGGTGGGGTGGGGTGGCGGCGGGGGCGTGGGTGGGGACGGGCGACCGGCGCGGGGAGGGCGGGCGGCCCCCGCCATCCGCACCTCACCCCCCGCTGACCGCGGGCAGGCTGCTTCTGGCCCTGGCGGTCCAGAGCCACAGCCCTGCAGGAAACGTGCGTGGCCGTCCCCGCCCCGCGCCCGGCGCCCCGCCCCCCGCATAGCCTCCAGCTCAACACCGCACCACCCCACCCGGCCTGGACCCCCGCACGCCCCTGCTGCGGTCTCGCACCTCTCGGGGAGGCCCCCAGCTCGACTGGCCCCGGCTCCCCTAGTTCTGTGTGCCCGACGGCCAGGAGGACCCGTCCTCACTCACTCATCGGGGTCAGGCCACTTGAGGCCACGTCTAGGCCCGCGCGGGACACCGGGCAGGAGGGCACCTGTTCCTCCCGGGCACGAGATCCCCACCTCAAGGCCGCCTCACCACCGCCCCCACGCCCGCCTCGTCGCCTCCCCGACCCCCCTCCCCCCCCCCACGCCACACCTCAGAGAGAGAGGCTGGCTAGTCGGCCGAGTGTCCGGCGGCCACCGCCACCACCACCGTTGTGGCCGTCTCACGTCCCCACCCGCACCCCCAGCCCCAGGCCCAGCCCCAGCCCCAGCCTCAGCCCCAGCCCCAGCCCCACCCCCACCCCCAGAGTACACGAAGCAAGTTGCCCGGGGAGGGCAAGGGGCGCGCCCGCCCCGGGTGTCTTCTCCTCCCAATCCACTAGCAGACATCCCGGCACACCAGGAGGCAGGCCTGCAGAGCCAGGAAGGGTGGGCAGAGCCCGAGGGAAGGAGGGCAGCTGAGCAGCCAAGTTGGGGCAGAGGCCGGTCGGGGTGGAGGGTGGGGGGGCGGCAGGGCGGAGGCGGCCCGGGTGGCTCCCGAAGGCCCTCTGAGCCAGGGGCCTGCCCCCGCTGGACAAGGACAGAGCTCCGGCCCCAAGGAGAGGCTCTGGCGCCACGGGGAGCGTCTCCCACCGCCACGAGGGCAGGGCGCGCTCCCGCAGGGCCTGAACCTGAAGGCCCGGGCGGGGGGTGGGAGCGGGGGAGAGTAGGGGCGGCCGGGAAGCGCTGCGGCCCGACTGGACTGGAGTGCCGGGCCGCCGTCGTCCGCCGTCGTCGTCGTCGCCGTCGTCGTCCTCGTCGACGCCGCCGCCACCCCCGAAGCTTTCCTGGTGCCCGAGGGCCGCTGGCCGGGCCCCTGGGCCGGGCTTCTTGGCCTGGTTGCGTCCCTGTCCGTGTCCGTGTGTCCCTGTGCCCCGTGGGTTGGCGGCAAAAGAGAAAAGGAGGCGTAAAAGCCTACAGCACCCGGTATTCCCAGGCGGTCTCCCATCCAAGTACTAACCAGGCCCGACCCTGCTTAGCTTCCGAGATCAGACGAGATCGGGCGCGTTCAGGGTGGTATGGCCGTAGACGTCAGCGCCTGCCGCCGCTCGCCCTAAGAGCCTGCTCAGCGGCCCCAGCCGCCGGCGCAGCGCGCCTTGGCCGCCCCGGCAGCCTCCAGCTTTGGCCGCCCAGCCCCGCCCCGGCCCGCCCCGCCTGGCCAAGGGTGCGGGTCCCGGCCAGCCGGCCCAAGAGTCCGGCCTCCAAGCAGGCAGGTGGCGGCGACCGGGAGGAAGGCAGTCAGCCAGGCGGGAAGGCCGCCCGGGTCGCGCCCCCTGCCCTTCCTGCGAAGCCCCACGGCCCCCCTCAGTCCGGCCGGGGCTCTCCTGCCGCCTGCTCGCCCCTCGCCCCCGGCGGCGGCACCGGGAGGCACTCGGGCCGCCTGCTTCCGCCGACATCTGGCCGAGCGCCTCTCGTCTCTCCCCCTGCCCAGCGTGGGGTGGCCCCGGCCTCCACTCGCCCTTCCCCCACCCCGGCCCGTCCCCTGGCGGGGCCTCCCTTTGCCTCCCCTTCCTCCAAGGGGCCCTCGCCGGGCCCGGCTCTCGGCCCCAGTCCCGGCCCCGGGCCCGGTCCCCGGCCCACCTGTCCCTCCCGCCTTTGCCCCTCGTCGCCCTCCTGGCCGGCCGTGGCCCTCCAGGGCCACGCGGGACTCGGAGGAGCACGGCGAACCCTTGCGCGCCAGGCTGCTCCTAGGTGCCGCGGAGGCCCTCTGGTACTTCCCACCGGACCCCCGAGCCCTGGTGCTGGCGGGGGAGGGCACCGGGGAGCGGCGAAAGACCACGCACGAGCCACACGCCTACCGACGAGGGACGTCCTGCCCACTGGCCAGTCAGGACCCCACGTAGGCTCCCGGTCCTGCTGGGGGGCTGGAGGTGGGGCAGGCGGCGCTTAGCCTGACGGGAGGGTCGGTGGGGGGCCAGGGCGGTGGGGCAGGCGCGTTGGCCCAGCTGCCCAGCTCACTGGTGAGCTTCCCCGATGGGAGGAGGGAGGGCGGGTTGTGGGGTGGGGTGGGGTGGCGGCGGGGGCGTGGGTGGGGACGGGCGACCGGCGCGGGGAGGGCGGGCGGCCCCCGCCATCCGCACCTCACCCCCCGCTGACCGCGGGCAGGCTGCTTCTGGCCCTGGCGGTCCAGAGCCACAGCCCTGCAGGAAACGTGCGTGGCCGTCCCCGCCCCGCGCCCGGCGCCCCGCCCCCCGCATAGCCTCCAGCTCAACACCGCACCACCCCACCCGGCCTGGACCCCCGCACGCCCCTGCTGCGGTCTCGCACCTCTCGGGGAGGCCCCCAGCTCGACTGGCCCCGGCTCCCCTAGTTCTGTGTGCCCGACGGCCAGGAGGACCCGTCCTCACTCACTCATCGGGGTCAGGCCACTTGAGGCCACGTCTAGGCCCGCGCGGGACACCGGGCAGGAGGGCACCTGTTCCTCCCGGGCACGAGATCCCCACCTCAAGGCCGCCTCACCACCGCCCCCACGCCCGCCTCGTCGCCTCCCCGACCCCCCTCCCCCCCCCCACGCCACACCTCAGAGAGAGAGGCTGGCTAGTCGGCCGAGTGTCCGGCGGCCACCGCCACCACCACCGTTGTGGCCGTCTCACGTCCCCACCCGCACCCCCAGCCCCAGGCCCAGCCCCAGCCCCAGCCTCAGCCCCAGCCCCAGCCCCACCCCCACCCCCAGAGTACACGAAGCAAGTTGCCCGGGGAGGGCAAGGGGCGCGCCCGCCCCGGGTGTCTTCTCCTCCCAATCCACTAGCAGACATCCCGGCACACCAGGAGGCAGGCCTGCAGAGCCAGGAAGGGTGGGCAGAGCCCGAGGGAAGGAGGGCAGCTGAGCAGCCAAGTTGGGGCAGAGGCCGGTCGGGGTGGAGGGTGGGGGGGCGGCAGGGCGGAGGCGGCCCGGGTGGCTCCCGAAGGCCCTCTGAGCCAGGGGCCTGCCCCCGCTGGACAAGGACAGAGCTCCGGCCCCAAGGAGAGGCTCTGGCGCCACGGGGAGCGTCTCCCACCGCCACGAGGGCAGGGCGCGCTCCCGCAGGGCCTGAACCTGAAGGCCCGGGCGGGGGGTGGGAGCGGGGGAGAGTAGGGGCGGCCGGGAAGCGCTGCGGCCCGACTGGACTGGAGTGCCGGGCCGCCGTCGTCCGCCGTCGTCGTCGTCGCCGTCGTCGTCCTCGTCGACGCCGCCGCCACCCCCGAAGCTTTCCTGGTGCCCGAGGGCCGCTGGCCGGGCCCCTGGGCCGGGCTTCTTGGCCTGGTTGCGTCCCTGTCCGTGTCCGTGTGTCCCTGTGCCCCGTGGGTTGGCGGCAAAAGAGAAAAGGAGGCGTAAAAGCCTACAGCACCCGGTATTCCCAGGCGGTCTCCCATCCAAGTACTAACCAGGCCCGACCCTGCTTAGCTTCCGAGATCAGACGAGATCGGGCGCGTTCAGGGTGGTATGGCCGTAGACGTCAGCGCCTGCCGCCGCTCGCCCTAAGAGCCTGCTCAGCGGCCCCAGCCGCCGGCGCAGCGCGCCTTGGCCGCCCCGGCAGCCTCCAGCTTTGGCCGCCCAGCCCCGCCCCGGCCCGCCCCGCCTGGCCAAGGGTGCGGGTCCCGGCCAGCCGGCCCAAGAGTCCGGCCTCCAAGCAGGCAGGTGGCGGCGACCGGGAGGAAGGCAGTCAGCCAGGCGGGAAGGCCGCCCGGGTCGCGCCCCCTGCCCTTCCTGCGAAGCCCCACGGCCCCCCTCAGTCCGGCCGGGGCTCTCCTGCCGCCTGCTCGCCCCTCGCCCCCGGCGGCGGCACCGGGAGGCACTCGGGCCGCCTGCTTCCGCCGACATCTGGCCGAGCGCCTCTCGTCTCTCCCCCTGCCCAGCGTGGGGTGGCCCCGGCCTCCACTCGCCCTCCCCCCACCCCGGCCCGTCCGCTGGCGGGGCCTCCCTTTGCCTCCCCTTCCTCCAAGGGGCCCTCGCCGGGCCCGGCTCTCGGCCCCAGTCCCGGCCCCGGGCCCGGTCCCCGGCCCACCTGTCCCTCCCGCCTTTGCCCCTCGTCGCCCTCCTGGCCGGCCGTGGCCCTCCAGGGCCACGCGGGACTCGGAGGAGCACGGCGAACCCTTGCGCGCCAGGCTGCTCCTAGGTGCCGCGGAGGCCCTCTGGTACTTCCCACCGGACCCCCGAGCCCTGGTGCTGGCGGGGGAGGGCACCGGGGAGCGGCGAAAGACCACGCACGAGCCACACGCCTACCGACGAGGGACGTCCTGCCCACTGGCCAGTCAGGACCCCACGTAGGCTCCCGGTCCTGCTGGGGGGCTGGAGGTGGGGCAGGCGGCGCTTAGCCTGACGGGAGGGTCGGTGGGGGGCCAGGGCGGTGGGGCAGGCGCGTTGGCCCAGCTGCCCAGCTCACTGGTGAGCTTCCCCGATGGGAGGAGGGAGGGCGGGTTGTGGGGTGGGGTGGGGTGGGGTGGGGTGGGGTGGGGTGGCGGCGGGGGCGTGGGTGGGGACGGGCGACCGGCGCGGGGAGGGCGGGCGGCCCCCGCCATCCGCACCTCACCCCCCGCTGACCGCGGGCAGGCTGCTTCTGGCCCTGGCGGTCCAGAGCCACAGCCCTGCAGGAAACGTGCGTGGCCGTCCCCGCCCCGCGCCCGGCGCCCCGCCCCCCGCATAGCCTCCAGCTCAACACCGCACCACCCCACCCGGCCTGGACCCCCGCACGCCCCTGCTGCGGTCTCGCACCTCTCGGGGAGGCCCCCAGCTCGACTGGCCCCGGCTCCCCTAGTTCTGTGTGCCCGTCGGCCAGGAGGACCCGTCCTCACTCACTCATCGGGGTCAGGCCACTTGAGGCCACGTCTAGGCCCGCGCGGGACACCGGGCAGGAGGGCACCTGTTCCTCCCGGGCACGAGATCCCCACCTCAAGGCCGCCTCACCACCGCCCCCACGCCCGCCTCGTCGCCTCCCCGACCCCCCTCCCCCCCCCCACGCCACACCTCAGAGAGAGAGGCTGGCTAGTCGGCCGAGTGTCCGGCGGCCACCGCCACCACCACCGTTGTGGCCGTCTCACGTCCCCACCCGCACCCCCAGCCCCAGGCCCAGCCCCAGCCCCAGCCTCAGCCCCAGCCCCAGCCCCACCCCCACCCCCAGAGTACACGAAGCAAGTTGCCCGGGGAGGGCAAGGGGCCCGCCCGCCCCGGGTGTCTTCTCCTCCCAATCCACTAGCAGACATCCCGGCACACCAGGAGGCAGGCCTGCAGAGCCAGGAAGGGTGGGCAGAGCCCGAGGGAAGGAGGGCAGCCGAGCAGCCAAGTTGGGGCAGAGGCCGGTCGGGGTGGAGGGTGGGGGGGCGGCAGGGCGGAGGCGGCCCGGGTGGCTCCCGAAGGCCCTCTGAGCCAGGGGCCTGCCCCCGCTGGACAAGGACAGAGCTCCGGCCCCAAGGAGAGGCTCTGGCGCCACGGGGAGCGTCTCCCACCGCCACGAGGGCAGGGCGCGCTCCCGCAGGGCCTGAACCTGAAGGCCCGGGCGGGGGGTGGGAGCGGGGGAGAGTAGGGGCGGCCGGGAAGCGCTGCGGCCCGACTGGACTGGAGTGCCGGGCCGCCGTCGTCCGCCGTCGTCGTCGTCGCCGTCGTCGTCCTCGTCGACGCCGCCGCCACCCCCGAAGCTTTCCTGGTGCCCGAGGGCCGCTGGCCGGGCCCCTGGGCCGGGCTTCTTGGCCTGGTTGCGTCCCTGTCCGTGTCCGTGTGTCCCTGTGCCCCGTGGGTTGGCGGCAAAAGAGAAAAGGAGGCGTAAAAGCCTACAGCACCCGGTATTCCCAGGCGGTCTCCCATCCAAGTACTAACCAGGCCCGACCCTGCTTAGCTTCCGAGATCAGACGAGATCGGGCGCGTTCAGGGTGGTATGGCCGTAGACGTCAGCGCCTGCCGCCGCTCGCCCTAAGAGCCTGCTCAGCGGCCCCAGCCGCCGGCGCAGCGCGCCTTGGCCGCCCCGGCAGCCTCCAGCTTTGGCCGCCCAGCCCCGCCCCGGCCCGCCCCGGCCCGCCCCGGCCCGCCCCGCCTGGCCAAGGGTGCGGGTCCCGGCCAGCCGGCCCAAGAGTCCGGCCTCCAAGCAGGCAGGTGGCGGCGACCGGGAGGAAGGCAGTCAGCCAGGCGGGAAGGCCGCCCGGGTCGCGCCCCCTGCCCTTCCTGCGAAGCCCCACGGCCCCCCTCAGTCCGGCCGGGGCTCTCCTGCCGCCTGCTCGCCCCTCGCCCCCGGCGGCGGCACCGGGAGGCACTCGGGCCGCCTGCTTCCGCCGACATCTGGCCGAGCGCCTCCCGTCTCTCCCCCTGCCCAGCGTGGGGTGGCCCCGGCCTCCACTCGCCCTCCCCCCACCCCGGCCCGTCCCCTGGCGGGGCCTCCCTTTGCCTCCCCTTCCTCCAAGGGGCCCTCGCCGGGCCCGGCTCTCGGCCCCAGTCCCGGCCCCGGGCCCGGTCCCCGGCCCACCTGTCCCTCCCGCCTTTGCCCCTCGTCGCCCTCCTGGCCGGCCGTGGCCCTCCAGGGCCACGCGGGACTCGGAGGAGCACGGCGAACCCTTGCGCGCCAGGCTGCTCCTAGGTGCCGCGGAGGCCCTCTGGTACTTCCCACCGGACCCCCGAGCCCTGGTGCTGGCGGGGGAGGGCACCGGGGAGCGGCGAAAGACCACGCACGAGCCACACGCCTACCGACGAGGGACGTCCTGCCCACTGGCCAGTCAGGACCCCACGTAGGCTCCCGGTCCTGCTGGGGGGCTGGAGGTGGGGCAGGCGGCGCTTAGCCTGACGGGAGGGTCGGTGGGGGGCCAGGGCGGTGGGGCAGGCGCGTTGGCCCAGCTGCCCAGCTCACTGGTGAGCTTCCCCGATGGGAGGAGGGAGGGCGGGTTGTGGGGTGGGGTGGGGTGGCGGCGGGGGCGTGGGTGGGGACGGGCGACCGGCGCGGGGAGGGCGGGCGGCCCCCGCCATCCGCACCTCACCCCCCGCTGACCGCGGGCAGGCTGCTTCTGGCCCTGGCGGTCCAGAGCCACAGCCCTGCAGGAAACGTGCGTGGCCGTCCCCGCCCCGCGCCCGGCGCCCCGCCCCCCGCATAGCCTCCAGCTCAACACCGCACCACCCCACCCGGCCTGGACCCCCGCACGCCCCTGCTGCGGTCTCGCACCTCTCGGGGAGGCCCCCAGCTCGACTGGCCCCGGCTCCCCTAGTTCTGTGTGCCCGACGGCCAGGAGGACCCGTCCTCACTCACTCATCGGGGTCAGGCCACTTGAGGCCACGTCTAGGCCCGCGCGGGACACCGGGCAGGAGGGCACCTGTTCCTCCCGGGCACGAGATCCCCACCTCAAGGCCGCCTCACCACCGCCCCCACGCCCGCCTCGTCGCCTCCCCGACCCCCCTCCCCCCCCCACGCCACACCTCAGAGAGAGAGGCTGGCTAGTCGGCCGAGTGTCCGGCGGCCACCGCCACCACCACCGTTGTGGCCGTCTCACGTCCCCACCCGCACCCCCAGCCCCAGGCCCAGCCCCAGCCCCAGCCTCAGCCCCAGCCCCAGCCCCACCCCCACCCCCAGAGTACACGAAGCAAGTTGCCCGGGGAGGGCAAGGGGCCCGCCCGCCCCGGGTGTCTTCTCCTCCCAATCCACTAGCAGACATCCCGGCACACCAGGAGGCAGGCCTGCAGAGCCAGGAAGGGTGGGCAGAGCCCGAGGGAAGGAGGGCAGCCGAGCAGCCAAGTTGGGGCAGAGGCCGGTCGGGGTGGAGGGTGGGGGGGCGGCAGGGCGGAGGCGGCCCGGGTGGCTCCCGAAGGCCCTCTGAGCCAGGGGCCTGCCCCCGCTGGACAAGGACAGAGCTCCGGCCCCAAGGAGAGGCTCTGGCGCCACGGGGAGCGTCTCCCACCGCCACGAGGGCAGGGCGCGCTCCCGCAGGGCCTGAACCTGAAGGCCCGGGCGGGGGGTGGGAGCGGGGGAGAGTAGGGGCGGCCGGGAAGCGCTGCGGCCCGACTGGACTGGAGTGCCGGGCCGCCGTCGTCCGCCGTCGTCGTCGTCGCCGTCGTCGTCCTCGTCGACGCCGCCGCCACCCCCGAAGCTTTCCTGGTGCCCGAGGGCCGCTGGCCGGGCCCCTGGGCCGGGCTTCTTGGCCTGGTTGCGTCCCTGTCCGTGTCCGTGTGTCCCTGTGCCCCGTGGGTTGGCGGCAAAAGAGAAAAGGAGGCGTAAAAGCCTACAGCACCCGGTATTCCCAGGCGGTCTCCCATCCAAGTACTAACCAGGCCCGACCCTGCTTAGCTTCCGAGATCAGACGAGATCGGGCGCGTTCAGGGTGGTATGGCCGTAGACGTCAGCGCCTGCCGCCGCTCGCCCTAAGAGCCTGCTCAGCGGCCCCAGCCGCCGGCGCAGCGCGCCTTGGCCGCCCCGGCAGCCTCCAGCTTTGGCCGCCCAGCCCCGCCCCGGCCCGCCCCGCCTGGCCAAGGGTGCGGGTCCCGGCCAGCCGGCCCAAGAGTCCGGCCTCCAAGCAGGCAGGTGGCGGCGACCGGGAGGAAGGCAGTCAGCCAGGCGGGAAGGCCGCCCGGGTCGCGCCCCCTGCCCTTCCTGCGAAGCCCCACGGCCCCCCTCAGTCCGGCCGGGGCTCTCCTGCCGCCTGCTCGCCCCTCGCCCCCGGCGGCGGCACCGGGAGGCACTCGGGCCGCCTGCTTCCGCCGACATCTGGCCGAGCGCCTCTCGTCTCTCCCCCTGCCCAGCGTGGGGTGGCCCCGGCCTCCACTCGCCCTCCCCCCACCCCGGCCCGTCCCCTGGCGGGGCCTCCCTTTGCCTCCCCTTCCTCCAAGGGGCCCTCGCCGGGCCCGGCTCTCGGCCCCAGTCCCGGCCCCGGGCCCGGTCCCCGGCCCACCTGTCCCTCCCGCCTTTGCCCCTCGTCGCCCTCCTGGCCGGCCGTGGCCCTCCAGGGCCACGCGGGACTCGGAGGAGCACGGCGAACCCTTGCGCGCCAGGCTGCTCCTAGGTGCCGCGGAGGCCCTCTGGTACTTCCCACCGGACCCCCGAGCCCTGGTGCTGGCGGGGGAGGGCACCGGGGAGCGGCGAAAGACCACGCACGAGCCACACGCCTACCGACGAGGGACGTCCTGCCCACTGGCCAGTCAGGACCCCACGTAGGCTCCCGGTCCTGCTGGGGGGCTGGAGGTGGGGCAGGCGGCGCTTAGCCTGACGGGAGGGTCGGTGGGGGGCCAGGGCGGTGGGGCAGGCGCGTTGGCCCAGCTGCCCAGCTCACTGGTGAGCTTCCCCGATGGGAGGAGGGAGGGCGGGTTGTGGGGTGGGGTGGGGTGGCGGCGGGGGCGTGGGTGGGGACGGGCGACCGGCGCGGGGAGGGCGGGCGGCCCCCGCCATCCGCACCTCACCCCCCGCTGACCGCGGGCAGGCTGCTTCTGGCCCTGGCGGTCCAGAGCCACAGCCCTGCAGGAAACGTGCGTGGCCGTCCCCGCCCCGCGCCCGGCGCCCCGCCCCCCGCATAGCCTCCAGCTCAACACCGCACCACCCCACCCGGCCTGGACCCCCGCACGCCCCTGCTGCGGTCTCGCACCTCTCGGGGAGGCCCCCAGCTCGACTGGCCCCGGCTCCCCTAGTTCTGTGTGCCCGACGGCCAGGAGGACCCGTCCTCACTCACTCATCGGGGTCAGGCCACTTGAGGCCACGTCTAGGCCCGCGCGGGACACCGGGCAGGAGGGCACCTGTTCCTCCCGGGCACGAGATCCCCACCTCAAGGCCGCCTCACCACCGCCCCCACGCCCGCCTCGTCGCCTCCCCGACCCCCCTCCCCCCCCCACGCCACACCTCAGAGAGAGAGGCTGGCTAGTCGGCCGAGTGTCCGGCGGCCACCGCCACCACCACCGTTGTGGCCGTCTCACGTCCCCACCCGCACCCCCAGCCCCAGGCCCAGCCCCAGCCCCAGCCTCAGCCCCAGCCCCAGCCCCACCCCCACCCCCAGAGTACACGAAGCAAGTTGCCCGGGGAGGGCAAGGGGCCCGCCCGCCCCGGGGAGGGCAAGGGGCCCGCCCGCCCCGGGTGTCTTCTCCTCCCAATCCACTAGCAGACATCCCGGCACACCAGGAGGCAGGCCTGCAGAGCCAGGAAGGGTGGGCAGAGCCCGAGGGAAGGAGGGCAGCCGAGCAGCCAAGTTGGGGCAGAGGCCGGTCGGGGTGGAGGGTGGGGGGGCGGCAGGGCGGAGGCGGCCCGGGTGGCTCCCGAAGGCCCTCTGAGCCAGGGGCCTGCCCCCGCTGGACAAGGACAGAGCTCCGGCCCCAAGGAGAGGCTCTGGCGCCACGGGGAGCGTCTCCCACCGCCACGAGGGCAGGGCGCGCTCCCGCAGGGCCTGAACCTGAAGGCCCGGGCGGGGGGTGGGAGCGGGGGAGAGTAGGGGCGGCCGGGAAGCGCTGCGGCCCGACTGGACTGGAGTGCCGGGCCGCCGTCGTCCGCCGTCGTCGTCGTCGCCGTCGTCTTCCTCGTCGACGCCGCCGCCACCCCCGAAGCTTTCCTGGTGCCCGAGGGCCGCTGGCCGGGCCCCTGGGCCGGGCTTCCTGGCCTGGTTGCGTCCCTGTCCGTGTCCGTGTGTCCCTGTGCCCCGTGGGTTGGCGGCAAAAGAGAAAAGGAGGCGTAAAAGCCTACAGCACCCGGTATTCCCAGGCGGTCTCCCATCCAAGTACTAACCAGGCCCGACTCTGCTTAGCTTCCGAGATCAGACGAGATCGGGCGCGTTCAGGGTGGTATGGCCGTAGACGTCAGCGCCTGCCGCCGCTCGCCCTAAGAGCCTGCTCAGCGGCCCCAGCCGCCGGCGCAGCGCGCCTTGGCCGCCCCGGCAGCCTCCAGCTTTGGCCGCCCAGCCCCGCCCCGGCCCGCCCCGCCTGGCCAAGGGTGCGGGTCCCGGCCAGCCGGCCCAAGAGTCCGGCCTCCAAGCAGGCAGGTGGCGGCGACCGGGAGGAAGGCAGTCAGCCAGGCGGGAAGGCCGCCCGGGTCGCGCCCCCTGCCCTTCCTGCGAAGCCCCACGGCCCCCCTCAGTCCGGCCGGGGCTCTCCTGCCGCCTGCTCGCCCCTCGCCCCCGGCGGCGGCACCGGGAGGCACTCGGGCCGCCTGCTTCCGCCGACATCTGGCCGAGCGCCTCTCGTCTCTCCCCCTGCCCAGCGTGGGGTGGCCCCGGCCTCCACTCGCCCTTCCCCCACCCCGGCCCGTCCCCTGGCGGGGCCTCCCTTTGCCTCCCCTTCCTCCAAGGGGCCCTCGCCGGGCCCGGCTCTCGGCCCCAGTCCCGGCCCCGGGCCCGGTCCCCGGCCCACCTGTCCCTCCCGCCTTTGCCCCTCGTCGCCCTCCTGGCCGGCCGTGGCCCTCCAGGGCCACGCGGGACTCGGAGGAGCACGGCGAACCCTTGCGCGCCAGGCTGCTCCTAGGTGCCGCGGAGGCCCTCTGGTACTTCCCACCGGACCCCCGAGCCCTGGTGCTGGCGGGGGAGGGCACCGGGGAGCGGCGAAAGACCACGCACGAGCCACACGCCTACCGACGAGGGACGTCCTGCCCACTGGCCAGTCAGGACCCCACGTAGGCTCCCGGTCCTGCTGGGGGGCTGGAGGTGGGGCAGGCGGCGCTTAGCCTGACGGGAGGGTCGGTGGGGGGCCAGGGCGGTGGGGCAGGCGCGTTGGCCCAGCTGCCCAGCTCACTGGTGAGCTTCCCCGATGGGAGGAGGGAGGGCGGGTTGTGGGGTGGGGTGGGGTGGCGGCGGGGGCGTGGGTGGGGACGGGCGACCGGCGCGGGGAGGGCGGGCGGCCCCCGCCATCCGCACCTCACCCCCCGCTGACCGCGGGCAGGCTGCTTCTGGCCCTGGCGGTCCAGAGCCACAGCCCTGCAGGAAACGTGCGTGGCCGTCCCCGCCCCGCGCCCGGCGCCCCGCCCCCCGCATAGCCTCCAGCTCAACACCGCACCACCCCACCCGGCCTGGACCCCCGCACGCCCCTGCTGCGGTCTCGCACCTCTCGGGGAGGCCCCCAGCTCGACTGGCCCCGGCTCCCCTAGTTCTGTGTGCCCGACGGCCAGGAGGACCCGTCCTCACTCACTCATCGGGGTCAGGCCACTTGAGGCCACGTCTAGGCCCGCGCGGGACACCGGGCAGGAGGGCACCTGTTCCTCCCGGGCACGAGATCCCCACCTCAAGGCCGCCTCACCACCGCCCCCACGCCCGCCTCGTCGCCTCCCCGACCCCCCTCCCCCCCCCACGCCACACCTCAGAGAGAGAGGCTGGCTAGTCGGCCGAGTGTCCGGCGGCCACCGCCACCACCACCGTTGTGGCCGTCTCACGTCCCCACCCGCACCCCCAGCCCCAGGCCCAGCCCCAGCCCCAGCCTCAGCCCCAGCCCCAGCCCCACCCCCACCCCCAGAGTACACGAAGCAAGTTGCCCGGGGAGGGCAAGGGGCCCGCCCGCCCCGGGGAGGGCAAGGGGCCCGCCCGCCCCGGGTGTCTTCTCCTCCCAATCCACTAGCAGACATCCCGGCACACCAGGAGGCAGGCCTGCAGAGCCAGGAAGGGTGGGCAGAGCCCGAGGGAAGGAGGGCAGCCGAGCAGCCAAGTTGGGGCAGAGGCCGGTCGGGGTGGAGGGTGGGGGGGCGGCAGGGCGGAGGCGGCCCGGGTGGCTCCCGAAGGCCCTCTGAGCCAGGGGCCTGCCCCCGCTGGACAAGGACAGAGCTCCGGCCCCAAGGAGAGGCTCTGGCGCCACGGGGAGCGTCTCCCACCGCCACGAGGGCAGGGCGCGCTCCCGCAGGGCCTGAACCTGAAGGCCCGGGCGGGGGGTGGGAGCGGGGGAGAGTAGGGGCGGCCGGGAAGCGCTGCGGCCCGACTGGACTGGAGTGCCGGGCCGCCGTCGTCCGCCGTCGTCGTCGTCGCCGTCGTCTTCCTCGTCGACGCCGCCGCCACCCCCGAAGCTTTCCTGGTGCCCGAGGGCCGCTGGCCGGGCCCCTGGGCCGGGCTTCCTGGCCTGGTTGCGTCCCTGTCCGTGTCCGTGTGTCCCTGTGCCCCGTGGGTTGGCGGCAAAAGAGAAAAGGAGGCGTAAAAGCCTACAGCACCCGGTATTCCCAGGCGGTCTCCCATCCAAGTACTAACCAGGCCCGACTCTGCTTAGCTTCCGAGATCAGACGAGATCGGGCGCGTTCAGGGTGGTATGGCCGTAGACGTCAGCGCCTGCCGCCGCTCGCCCTAAGAGCCTGCTCAGCGGCCCCAGCCGCCGGCGCAGCGCGCCTTGGCCGCCCCGGCAGCCTCCAGCTTTGGCCGCCCAGCCCCGCCCCGGCCCGCCCCGCCTGGCCAAGGGTGCGGGTCCCGGCCAGCCGGCCCAAGAGTCCGGCCTCCAAGCAGGCAGGTGGCGGCGACCGGGAGGAAGGCAGTCAGCCAGGCGGGAAGGCCGCCCGGGTCGCGCCCCCTGCCCTTCCTGCGAAGCCCCACGGCCCCCCTCAGTCCGGCCGGGGCTCTCCTGCCGCCTGCTCGCCCCTCGCCCCCGGCGGCGGCACCGGGAGGCACTCGGGCCGCCTGCTTCCGCCGACATCTGGCCGAGCGCCTCTCGTCTCTCCCCCTGCCCAGCGTGGGGTGGCCCCGGCCTCCACTCGCCCTCCCCCCACCCCGGCCCGTCCCCTGGCGGGGCCTCCCTTTGCCTCCCCTTCCTCCAAGGGGCCCTCGCCGGGCCCGGCTCTCGGCCCCAGTCCCGGCCCCGGGCCCGGTCCCCGGCCCACCTGTCCCTCCCGCCTTTGCCCCTCGTCGCCCTCCTGGCCGGCCGTGGCCCTCCAGGGCCACGCGGGACTCGGAGGAGCACGGCGAACCCTTGCGCGCCAGGCTGCTCCTAGGTGCCGCGGAGGCCCTCTGGTACTTCCCACCGGACCCCCGAGCCCTGGTGCTGGCGGGGGAGGGCACCGGGGAGCGGCGAAAGACCACGCACGAGCCACACGCCTACCGACGAGGGACGTCCTGCCCACTGGCCAGTCAGGACCCCACGTAGGCTCCCGGTCCTGCTGGGGGGCTGGAGGTGGGGCAGGCGGCGCTTAGCCTGACGGGAGGGTCGGTGGGGGGCCAGGGCGGTGGGGCAGGCGCGTTGGCCCAGCTGCCCAGCTCACTGGTGAGCTTCCCCGATGGGAGGAGGGAGGGCGGGTTGTGGGGTGGGGTGGGGTGGCGGCGGGGGCGTGGGTGGGGACGGGCGACCGGCGCGGGGAGGGCGGGCGGCCCCCGCCATCCGCACCTCACCCCCCGCTGACCGCGGGCAGGCTGCTTCTGGCCCTGGCGGTCCAGAGCCACAGCCCTGCAGGAAACGTGCGTGGCCGTCCCCGCCCCGCGCCCGGCGCCCCGCCCCCCGCATAGCCTCCAGCTCAACACCGCACCACCCCACCCGGCCTGGACCCCCGCACGCCCCTGCTGCGGTCTCGCACCTCTCGGGGAGGCCCCCAGCTCGACTGGCCCCGGCTCCCCTAGTTCTGTGTGCCCGACGGCCAGGAGGACCCGTCCTCACTCACTCATCGGGGTCAGGCCACTTGAGGCCACGTCTAGGCCCGCGCGGGACACCGGGCAGGAGGGCACCTGTTCCTCCCGGGCACGAGATCCCCACCTCAAGGCCGCCTCACCACCGCCCCCACGCCCGCCTCGTCGCCTCCCCGACCCCCCTCCCCCCCCCCACGCCACACCTCAGAGAGAGAGGCTGGCTAGTCGGCCGAGTGTCCGGCGGCCACCGCCACCACCACCGTTGTGGCCGTCTCACGTCCCCACCCGCACCCCCAGCCCCAGGCCCAGCCCCAGCCCCAGCCTCAGCCCCAGCCCCAGCCCCACCCCCACCCCCAGAGTACACGAAGCAAGTTGCCCGGGGAGGGCAAGGGGCCCGCCCGCCCCGGGGAGGGCAAGGGGCCCGCCCGCCCCGGGTGTCTTCTCCTCCCAATCCACTAGCAGACATCCCGGCACACCAGGAGGCAGGCCTGCAGAGCCAGGAAGGGTGGGCAGAGCCCGAGGGAAGGAGGGCAGCCGAGCAGCCAAGTTGGGGCAGAGGCCGGTCGGGGTGGAGGGTGGGGGGGCGGCAGGGCGGAGGCGGCCCGGGTGGCTCCCGAAGGCCCTCTGAGCCAGGGGCCTGCCCCCGCTGGACAAGGACAGAGCTCCGGCCCCAAGGAGAGGCTCTGGCGCCACGGGGAGCGTCTCCCACCGCCACGAGGGCAGGGCGCGCTCCCGCAGGGCCTGAACCTGAAGGCCCGGGCGGGGGGTGGGAGCGGGGGAGAGTAGGGGCGGCCGGGAAGCGCTGCGGCCCGACTGGACTGGAGTGCCGGGCCGCCGTCGTCCGCCGTCGTCGTCGTCGCCGTCGTCTTCCTCGTCGACGCCGCCGCCACCCCCGAAGCTTTCCTGGTGCCCGAGGGCCGCTGGCCGGGCCCCTGGGCCGGGCTTCCTGGCCTGGTTGCGTCCCTGTCCGTGTCCGTGTGTCCCTGTGCCCCGTGGGTTGGCGGCAAAAGAGAAAAGGAGGCGTAAAAGCCTACAGCACCCGGTATTCCCAGGCGGTCTCCCATCCAAGTACTAACCAGGCCCGACTCTGCTTAGCTTCCGAGATCAGACGAGATCGGGCGCGTTCAGGGTGGTATGGCCGTAGACGTCAGCGCCTGCCGCCGCTCGCCCTAAGAGCCTGCTCAGCGGCCCCAGCCGCCGGCGCAGCGCGCCTTGGCCGCCCCGGCAGCCTCCAGCTTTGGCCGCCCAGCCCCGCCCCGGCCCGCCCCGCCTGGCCAAGGGTGCGGGTCCCGGCCAGCCGGCCCAAGAGTCCGGCCTCCAAGCAGGCAGGTGGCGGCGACCGGGAGGAAGGCAGTCAGCCAGGCGGGAAGGCCGCCCGGGTCGCGCCCCCTGCCCTTCCTGCGAAGCCCCACGGCCCCCCTCAGTCCGGCCGGGGCTCTCCTGCCGCCTGCTCGCCCCTCGCCCCCGGCGGCGGCACCGGGAGGCACTCGGGCCGCCTGCTTCCGCCGACATCTGGCCGAGCGCCTCTCGTCTCTCCCCCTGCCCAGCGTGGGGTGGCCCCGGCCTCCACTCGCCCTTCCCCACCCCGGCCCGTCCCCTGGCGGGGCCTCCCTTTGCCTCCCCTTCCTCCAAGGGGCCCTCGCCGGGCCCGGCTCTCGGCCCCAGTCCCGGCCCCGGGCCCGGTCCCCGGCCCACCTGTCCCTCCCGCCTTTGCCCCTCGTCGCCCTCCTGGCCGGCCGTGGCCCTCCAGGGCCACGCGGGACTCGGAGGAGCACGGCGAACCCTTGCGCGCCAGGCTGCTCCTAGGTGCCGCGGAGGCCCTCTGGTACTTCCCACCGGACCCCCGAGCCCTGGTGCTGGCGGGGGAGGGCACCGGGGAGCGGCGAAAGACCACGCACGAGCCACACGCCTACCGACGAGGGACGTCCTGCCCACTGGCCAGTCAGGACCCCACGTAGGCTCCCGGTCCTGCTGGGGGGCTGGAGGTGGGGCAGGCGGCGCTTAGCCTGACGGGAGGGTCGGTGGGGGGCCAGGGCGGTGGGGCAGGCGCGTTGGCCCAGCTGCCCAGCTCACTGGTGAGCTTCCCCGATGGGAGGAGGGAGGGCGGGTTGTGGGGTGGGGTGGGGTGGGGTGGGGTGGGGTGGGGTGGCGGCGGGGGCGTGGGTGGGGACGGGCGACCGGCGCGGGGAGGGCGGGCGGCCCCCGCCATCCGCACCTCACCCCCCGCTGACCGCGGGCAGGCTGCTTCTGGCCCTGGCGGTCCAGAGCCACAGCCCTGCAGGAAACGTGCGTGGCCGTCCCCGCCCCGCGCCCGGCGCCCCGCCCCCCGCATAGCCTCCAGCTCAACACCGCACCACCCCACCCGGCCTGGACCCCCGCACGCCCCTGCTGCGGTCTCGCACCTCTCGGGGAGGCCCCCAGCTCGACTGGCCCCGGCTCCCCTAGTTCTGTGTGCCCGACGGCCAGGAGGACCCGTCCTCACTCACTCATCGGGGTCAGGCCACTTGAGGCCACGTCTAGGCCCGCGCGGGACACCGGGCAGGAGGGCACCTGTTCCTCCCGGGCACGAGATCCCCACCTCAAGGCCGCCTCACCACCGCCCCCACGCCCGCCTCGTCGCCTCCCCGACCCCCTCCCCCCCCCACGCCACACCTCAGAGAGAGAGGCTGGCTAGTCGGCCGAGTGTCCGGCGGCCACCGCCACCACCACCGTTGTGGCCGTCTCACGTCCCCACCCGCACCCCCAGCCCAGGCCCAGCCCCAGCCCCAGCCTCAGCCCCAGCCCCAGCCCCACCCCCACCCCAGAGTACACGAAGCAAGTTGCCCGGGGAGGGCAAGGGGCCCGCCCGCCCCGGGTGTCTTCTCCTCCCAATCCACTAGCAGACATCCCGGCACACCAGGAGGCAGGCCTGCAGAGCAGGAAGGGTGGGCAGAGCCCGAGGAAGGAGGGCAGCCGAGCAGCCAAGTTGGGGCAGAGGCCGGTCGGGGTGGAGGGTGGGGGGGCGGCAGGGCGGAGGCGGCCCGGGTGGCTCCCGAAGGCCCTCTGAGCCAGGGGCCTGCCCCCGCTGGACAAGGACAGAGCTCCGGGCCCCAAGGAGAGGCTCTGGCGCCACGGGGAGCGTCTCCCACCGCCACGAGGGCAGGGCGCGCTCCCGCAGGGCCTGAACCTGAAGGCCCGGGCGGGGGGTGGGAGCGGGGGAGAGTAGGGGCGGCCGGGAAGCGCTGCGGCCCGACTGGACTGGAGTGCCGGGCCGCCGTCGTCCGCCGTCGTCGTCGTCGCCGTCGTCGTCCTCGTCGACGCCGCCGCCACCCCCGAAGCTTTCCTGGTGCCCGAGGGCCGCTGGCCGGGCCCCTGGGCCGGGCTTCTTGGCCTGGTTGCGTCCCTGTCCGTGTCCGTGTGTCCCTGTGCCCCGTGGGTTGGCGGCAAAAGAGAAAAGGAGGCGTAAAAGCCTACAGCACCCGGTATTCCCAGGCGGTCTCCCATCCAAGTACTAACCAGGCCCGACCCTGCTTAGCTTCCGAGATCAGACGAGATCGGGCGCGTTCAGGGTGGTATGGCCGTAGACGTCAGCGCCTGCCGCCGCTCGCCCTAAGAGCCTGCTCAGCGGCCCCAGCCGCCGGCGCAGCGCGCCTTGGCCGCCCCGGCAGCCTCCAGCTTTGGCCGCCCAGCCCCGCCCCGGCCCGCCCCGGCCCGCCCCGGCCCGCCCCGCCTGGCCAAGGGTGCGGGTCCTGGCCAGCCGGCCCAAGAGTCCGGCCTCCAAGCAGGCAGGTGGCGGCGACCGGGAGGAAGGCAGTCAGCCAGGCGGGAAGGCCGCCCGGGTCGCGCCCCCTGCCCTTCCTGCGAAGCCCCACGGCCCCCCTCAGTCCGGCCGGGGCTCTCCTGCCGCCTGCTCGCCCCTCGCCCCCGGCGGCGGCACCGGGAGGCACTCGGGCCGCCTGCTTCCGCCGACATCTGGCCGAGCGCCTCTCGTCTCTCCCCCTGCCCAGCGTGGGGTGGCCCCGGCCTCCACTCGCCCTCCCCCCACCCCGGCCCGTCCCTGGCGGGGCCTCCCTTTGCCTCCCCTTCCTCCAAGGGGCCCTCGCCGGGCCCGGCTCTCGGCCCCAGTCCCGGCCCCGGGCCCGGTCCCCGGCCCACCTGTCCCTCCCGCCTTTGCCCCTCGTCGCCCTCCTGGCCGGCCGTGGCCCTCCAGGGCCACGCGGGACTCGGAGGAGCACGGCGAACCCTTGCGCGCCAGGCTGCTCCTAGGTGCCGCGGAGGCCCTCTGGTACTTCCCACCGGACCCCGAGCCCTGGTGCTGGCGGGGGAGGGCACCGGGGAGCGGCGAAAGACCACGCACGAGCCACACGCCTACCGACGAGGGACGTCCTGCCCACTGGCCAGTCAGGACCCCACGTAGGCTCCCGGTCCTGCTGGGGGGCTGGAGGTGGGGCAGGCGGCGCTTAGCCTGACGGGAGGGTCGGTGGGGGGCCAGGGCGGTGGGGCAGGCGCGTTGGCCCAGCTGCCCAGCTCACTGGTGAGCTTCCCCGATGGGAGGAGGGAGGGCGGGTTGTGGGGTGGGGTGGGGTGGCGGCGGGGGCGTGGGTGGGGACGGGCGACCGGCGCGGGGAGGGCGGGCGGCCCCCGCCATCCGCACCTCACCCCCCGCTGACCGCGGGCAGGCTGCTTCTGGCCCTGGCGGTCCAGAGCCACAGCCCTGCAGGAAACGTGCGTGGCCGTCCCCGCCCCGCGCCCGGCGCCCCGCCCCCCGCATAGCCTCCAGCTCAACACCGCACCACCCCACCCGGCCTGGACCCCCGCACGCCCCTGCTGCGGTCTCGCACCTCTCGGGGAGGCCCCCAGCTCGACTGGCCCCGGCTCCCCTAGTTCTGTGTGCCCGACGGCCAGGAGGACCCGTCCTCACTCACTCATCGGGGTCAGGCCACTTGAGGCCACGTCTAGGCCCGCGCGGGACACGGGCAGGAGGGCACCTGTTCCTCCCGGGCACGAGATCCCCACCTCAAGGCCGCCTCACCACCGCCCCCACGCCCGCCTCGTCGCCTCCCCGACCCCCCTCCCCCCCCCCACGCCACACCTCAGAGAGAGAGGCTGGCTAGTCGGCGAGTGTCCGGCGGCCACCGCCACCACCACCGTTGTGGCCGTCTCACGTCCCCACCCGCACCCCCAGCCCCAGGCCCAGCCCCAGCCCCAGCCTCAGCCCCAGCCCCAGCCCCACCCCCACCCCCAGAGTACACGAAGCAAGTTGCCCGGGGAGGGCAAGGGGCCCGCCCGCCCCGGGTGTCTTCTCCTCCAATCCACTAGCAGACATCCCGGCACACCAGGAGGCAGGCCTGCAGAGCCAGGAAGGGTGGGCAGAGCCCGAGGGAAGGAGGGCAGCCGAGCAGCCAAGTTGGGGCAGAGGCCGGTCGGGGTGGAGGGTGGGGGGGCGGCAGGGCGGAGGCGGCCCGGGTGGCTCCCGAAGGCCCTCTGAGCCAGGGGCCTGCCCCCGCTGGACAAGGACAGAGCTCCGGCCCCAAGGAGAGGCTCTGGCGCCACGGGGAGCGTCTCCCACCGCCACGAGGGCAGGGCGCGCTCCCGCAGGGCCTGAACCTGAAGGCCCGGGCGGGGGGTGGGAGCGGGGGAGAGTAGGGGCGGCCGGGAAGCGCTGCGGCCCGACTGGACTGGAGTGCCGGGCGCCGTCGTCCGCCGTCGTCGTCGTCGCCGTCGTCGTCCTCGTCGACGCCGCCGCCACCCCCGAAGCTTTCCTGGTGCCCGAGGGCCGCTGGCCGGGCCCCTGGGCCGGGCTTCTTGGCCTGGTTGCGTCCCTGTCCGTGTCCGTGTGTCCCTGTGCCCCGTGGGTTGGCGGCAAAAGAGAAAAGGAGGCGTAAAAGCCTACAGCACCCGGTATTCCCAGGCGGTCTCCCATCCAAGTACTAACCAGGCCCGACCCTGCTTAGCTTCCGAGATCAGACGAGATCGGGCGCGTTCAGGGTGGTATGGCCGTAGACGTCAGCGCCTGCCGCCGCTCGCCCTAAGAGCCTGCTCAGCGGCCCCAGCCGCCGGCGCAGCGCGCCTTGGCCGCCCCGGCAGCCTCCAGCTTTGGCCGCCCAGCCCCGCCCCGGCCCGCCCCGGCCCGCCCCGGCCCGCCCCGCCTGGCCAAGGGTGCGGGTCCCGGCCAGCCGGCCCAAGAGTCCGGCCTCCAAGCAGGCAGGTGGCGGCGACCGGGAGGAAGGCAGTCAGCCAGGCGGGAAGGCCGCCCGGGTCGCGCCCCCTGCCCTTCCTGCGAAGCCCCACGGCCCCCCTCAGTCCGGCCGGGGCTCTCCTGCCGCCTGCTCGCCCCTCGCCCCCGGCGGCGGCACCGGGAGGCACTCGGGCCGCCTGCTTCCGCCGACATCTGGCCGAGCGCCTCTCGTCTCTCCCCCTGCCCAGCGTGGGGTGGCCCCGGCCTCCACTCGCCCTCCCCCCACCCCGGCCCGTCCCTGGCGGGGCCTCCCTTTGCCTCCCCTTCCTCCAAGGGGCCCTCGCCGGGCCCGGCTCTCGGCCCCAGTCCCGGCCCCGGGCCCGGTCCCCGGCCCACCTGTCCCTCCCGCCTTTGCCCCTCGTCGCCCTCCTGGCCGGCCGTGGCCCTCCAGGGCCACGCGGGACTCGGAGGAGCACGGCGAACCCTTGCGCGCCAGGCTGCTCCTAGGTGCCGCGGAGGCCCTCTGGTACTTCCCACCGGACCCCCGAGCCCTGGTGCTGGCGGGGGAGGGCACCGGGGAGCGGCGAAAGACCACGCACGAGCCACACGCCTACCGACGAGGGACGTCCTGCCCACTGGCCAGTCAGGACCCCACGTAGGCTCCCGGTCCTGCTGGGGGCTGGAGGTGGGCAGGCGGCGCTTAGCCTGACGGGAGGGTCGGTGGGGGGCCAGGGCGGTGGGGCAGGCGCGTTGGCCCAGCTGCCCAGCTCACTGGTGAGCTTCCCCGATGGGAGGAGGGAGGGCGGGTTGTGGGGTGGGGTGGGGTGGCGGCGGGGGCGTGGGTGGGGACGGGCGACCGGCGCGGGGAGGGCGGGCGGCCCCCGCCATCCGCACCTCACCCCCCGCTGACCGCGGGCAGGCTGCTTCTGGCCCTGGCGGTCCAGAGCCACAGCCCTGCAGGAAACGTGCGTGGCCGTCCCCGCCCCGCGCCCGGCGCCCCACCCCCCGCATAGCCTCCAGCTCAACACCGCACCACCCCACCCGGCCTGGACCCCCGCACGCCCCTGCTGCGGTCTCGCACCTCTCGGGGAGGCCCCCAGCTCGACTGGCCCCGGCTCCCCTAGTTCTGTGTGCCCGACGGCCAGGAGGACCCGTCCTCACTCACTCATCGGGGTCAGGCCACTTGAGGCCACGTCTAGGCCCGCGCGGGACACCGGGCAGGAGGGCACCTGTTCCTCCCGGGCACGAGATCCCCACCTCAAGGCCGCCTCACCACCGCCCCCACGCCCGCCTCGTCGCCTCCCCGACCCCCCTCCCCCCCCCCCCACGCCACACCTCAGAGAGAGAGGCTGGCTAGTCGGCCGAGTGTCCGGCGGCCACCGCCACCACCACCGTTGTGGCCGTCTCACGTCCCCACCCGCACCCCCAGCCCCAGGCCCAGCCCCAGCCCCAGCCTCAGCCCCAGCCCCAGCCCCACCCCCACCCCCAGAGTACACGAAGCAAGTTGCCCGGGGAGGGCAAGGGCCCGCCCGCCCCGGGGAGGGCAAGGGGCCCGCCCGCCCCGGGTGTCTTCTCCTCCCAATCCACTAGCAGACATCCCGCACACCAGGAGGCAGGCCTGCAGAGCCAGGAAGGGTGGGCAGAGCCCGAGGGAAGGAGGGCAGCCGAGCAGCCAAGTTGGGGCAGAGGCCGGTCGGGGTGGAGGGTGGGGGGGCGGCAGGGCGGAGGCGGCCCGGGTGGCTCCCGAAGGCCCTCTGAGCCAGGGGCCTGCCCCCGCTGGACAAGGACAGAGCTCCGGCCCCAAGGAGAGGCTCTGGCGCCACGGGGAGCGTCTCCCACCGCCACGAGGGCAGGGCGCGCTCCCGCAGGGCCTGAACCTGAAGGCCCGGGCGGGGGGTGGGAGCGGGGGAGAGTAGGGGCGGCCGGGAAGCGCTGCGGCCCGACTGGACTGGAGTGCCGGGCCGCCGTCGTCCGCCGTCGTCGTCGTCGCCGTCGTCTTCCTCGTCGACGCCGCCGCCACCCCCGAAGCTTTCCTGGTGCCCGAGGGCCGCTGGCCGGGCCCCTGGGCCGGGCTTCCTGGCCTGGTTGCGTCCCTGTCCGTGTCCGTGTGTCCCTGTGCCCCGTGGGTTGGCGGCAAAAGAGAAAAGGAGGCGTAAAAGCCTACAGCACCCGGTATTCCCAGGCGGTCTCCCATCCAAGTACTAACCAGGCCCGACTCTGCTTAGCTTCCGAGATCAGACGAGATCGGGCGCGTTCAGGGTGGTATGGCCGTAGACGTCAGCGCCTGCCGCCGCTCGCCCTAAGAGCCTGCTCAGCGGCCCCAGCCGCCGGCGCAGCGCGCCTTGGCCGCCCCGGCAGCCTCCAGCTTTGGCCGCCCAGCCCCGCCCCGGCCCGCCCCGCCTGGCCAAGGGTGCGGGTCCCGGCCAGCCGGCCCAAGAGTCCGGCCTCCAAGCAGGCAGGTGGCGGCGACCGGGAGGAAGGCAGTCAGCCAGGCGGGAAGGCCGCCCGGGTCGCGCCCCCTGCCCTTCCTGCGAAGCCCCACGGCCCCCCTCAGTCCGGCCGGGGCTCTCCTGCCGCCTGCTCGCCCCTCGCCCCCGGCGGCGGCACCGGGAGGCACTCGGGCCGCCTGCTTCCGCCGACATCTGGCCGAGCGCCTCTCGTCTCTCCCCCTGCCCAGCGTGGGGTGGCCCCGGCCTCCACTCGCCCTTCCCCCACCCCGGCCCGTCCCCTGGCGGGGCCTCCCTTTGCCTCCCCTTCCTCCAAGGGGCCCTCGCCGGGCCCGGCTCTCGGCCCCAGTCCCGGCCCCGGGCCCGGTCCCCGGCCCACCTGTCCCTCCCGCCTTTGCCCCTCGTCGCCCTCCTGGCCGGCCGTGGCCCTCCAGGGCCACGCGGGACTCGGAGGAGCACGGCGAACCCTTGCGCGCCAGGCTGCTCCTAGGTGCCGCGGAGGCCCTCTGGTACTTCCCACCGGACCCCCGAGCCCTGGTGCTGGCGGGGGAGGGCACCGGGGAGCGGCGAAAGACCACGCACGAGCCACACGCCTACCGACGAGGGACGTCCTGCCCACTGGCCAGTCAGGACCCCACGTAGGCTCCCGGTCCTGCTGGGGGGCTGGAGGTGGGGCAGGCGGCGCTTAGCCTGACGGGAGGGTCGGTGGGGGGCCAGGGCGGTGGGCAGGCGCGTTGGCCCAGCTGCCCAGCTCACTGGTGAGCTTCCCCGATGGGAGGAGGAGGGCGGGTTGTGGGGTGGGGTGGGGTGGGGTGGGGTGGGGTGGGGTGGCGGCGGGGGCGTGGGTGGGGACGGGCGACCGGCGCGGGGAGGGCGGGCGGCCCCCGCCATCCGCACCTCACCCCCCGCTGACCGCGGGCAGGCTGCTTCTGGCCCTGGCGGTCCAGAGCCACAGCCCTGCAGGAAAACGTGCGTGGCCGTCCCCGCCCCGCGCCCGGCGCCCCGCCCCCCGCATAGCCTCCAGCTCAACACCGCACCACCCCACCCGGCTGGACCCCCCGCACGCCCCTGCTGCGGTCTCGCACCTCTCGGGGAGGCCCCCAGCTCGACTGGCCCCGGCTCCCCTAGTTCTGTGTGCCCGACGGCCAGGAGGACCCGTCCTCACTCACTCATCGGGGTCAGGCCACTTGAGGCCACGTCTAGGCCCGCGCGGGACACCGGGCAGGAGGGCACCTGTTCCTCCCGGGCACGAGATCCCCACCTCAAGGCCGCCTCACCACCGCCCCCACGCCCGCCTCGTCGCCTCCCCGACCCCCCTCCCCCCCCCCACGCCACACCTCAGAGAGAGAGGCTGGCTAGTCGGCCGAGTGTCCGGCGGCCACCGCCACCACCACCGTTGTGGCCGTCTCACGTCCCCACCCGCACCCCCAGCCCCAGGCCCAGCCCCAGCCCCAGCCTCAGCCCCAGCCCCAGCCCCACCCCCACCCCCAGAGTACACGAAGCAAGTTGCCCGGGAGGGCAAGGGGCCCGCCCGCCCCGGGTGTCTTCTCCTCCCAATCCACTAGCAGACATCCCGGCACACCAGGAGGCAGGCCTGCAGAGCCAGGAAGGGTGGGCAGAGCCCGAGGGAAGGAGGGCAGCCGAGCAGCCAAGTTGGGGCAGAGGCCGGTCGGGGTGGAGGGTGGGGGGGCGGCAGGGCGGAGGCGGCCCGGGTGGCTCCCGAAGGCCCTCTGAGCCAGGGGCCTGCCCCCGCTGGACAAGGACAGAGCTCCGGCCCCAAGGAGAGGCTCTGGCGCCACGGGGAGCGTCTCCCACCGCCACGAGGGCAGGGCGCGCTCCCGCAGGGCCTGAACCTGAAGGCCCGGGCGGGGGGTGGGAGCGGGGGAGAGTAGGGGCGGCCGGGAAGCGCTGCGGCCCGACTGGACTGGAGTGCCGGGCCGCCGTCGTCCGCCGTCGTCGTCGTCGCCGTCGTCGTCCTCGTCGACGCCGCCGCCACCCCCGAAGCTTTCCTGGTGCCCGAGGGCCGCTGGCCGGGCCCCTGGGCCGGGCTTCTTGGCCTGGTTGCGTCCCTGTCCGTGTCCGTGTGTCCCTGTGCCCCGTGGGTTGGCGGCAAAGAGAAAAGGAGGCGTAAAAGCCTACAGCACCCGGTATTCCCAGGCGGTCTCCCATCCAAGTACTAACCAGGCCCGACCCTGCTTAGCTTCCGAGATCAGACGAGATCGGGCGCGTTTCAGGGTGGTATGGCCGTAGACGTCAGCGCCTGCCGCCGCTCGCCCTAAGAGCCTGCTCAGCGGCCCCAGCCGCCGGCGCAGCGCGCCTTGGCCGCCCCGGCAGCCTCCAGCTTTGGCCGCCCAGCCCCGCCCCGGCCCGCCCCGGCCCGCCCCGGCCCGCCCCGCCTGGCCAAGGGTGCGGGTCCCGGCCAGCCGGCCCAAGAGTCCGGCCTCCAAGCAGGCAGGTGGCGGCGACCGGGAGGAAGGCAGTCAGCCAGGCGGGAAGGCCGCCCGGTCGCGCCCCCTGCCCTTCCTGCGAGCCCCACGGCCCCCCTCAGTCCGGCCGGGGCTCTCCTGCCGCCTGCTCGCCCCTCGCCCCCGGCGGCGGCACCGGGAGGCACTCGGGCCGCCTGCTTCCGCCGACATCTGGCCGAGCGCCTCCCGTCTCTCCCCCTGCCCAGCGTGGGGTGGCCCCGGCCTCCACTCGCCCTCCCCCCACCCCGGCCCGTCCCCTGGCGGGGCCTCCCTTTGCCTCCCCTTCCTCCAAGGGGCCCTCGCCGGGCCCGGCTCTCGGCCCCAGTCCCGGCCCCGGGCCCGGTCCCCGGCCCACCTGTCCCTCCCGCCTTTGCCCCTCGTCGCCCTCCTGGCCGGCCGTGGCCCTCCAGGGCCACGCGGGACTCGGAGGAGCACGGCGAACCCTTGCGCGCCAGGCTGCTCCTAGGTGCCGCGGAGGCCCTCTGGTACTTCCCACCGGACCCCCGAGCCCTGGTGCTGGCGGGGGAGGGCACCGGGGAGCGGCGAAAGACCACGCACGAGCCACACGCCTACCGACGAGGGACGTCCTGCCCACTGGCCAGTCAGGACCCCACGTAGGCTCCCGGTCCTGCTGGGGGCTGGAGGTGGGGCAGGCGGCGCTTAGCCTGACGGGAGGGTCGGTGGGGGGCCAGGCGGTGGGGCAGGCGCGTTGGCCCAGCTGCCCAGCTCACTGGTGAGCTTCCCCGATGGGAGGAGGGAGGGCGGGTTGTGGGGTGGGGTGGGGTGGCGGCGGGGGCGTGGGTGGGGACGGGCGACCGGCGCGGGGAGGGCGGGCGGCCCCCGCCATCCGCACCTCACCCCCCGCTGACCGCGGGCAGGCTGCTTCTGGCCCTGGCGGTCCAGAGCCACAGCCCTGCAGGAAACGTGCGTGGCCGTCCCCGCCCCGCGCCCGGCGCCCCGCCCCCCGCATAGCCTCCAGCTCAACACCGCACCACCCCACCCGGCCTGGACCCCCGCACGCCCCTGCTGCGGTCTCGCACCTCTCGGGGAGGCCCCCAGCTCGACTGGCCCCGGCTCCCCTAGTTCTGTGTGCCCGACGGCCAGGAGGACCCGTCCTCACTCACTCATCGGGGTCAGGCCACTTGAGGCCACGTCTAGGCCCGCGCGGGACACCGGCAGGAGGGCACCTGTTCCTCCCGGGCACGAGATCCCCACCTCAAGGCCGCCTCACCACCGCCCCCACGCCCGCCTCGTCGCCTCCCCGACCCCCCTCCCCCCCCCACGCCACACCTCAGAGAGAGAGGCTGGCTAGTCGGCCGAGTGTCCGGCGGCCACCGCCACCACCACCGTTGTGGCCGTCTCACGTCCCCACCCGCACCCCCAGCCCCAGGCCCAGCCCCAGCCCCAGCCTCAGCCCCAGCCCCAGCCCCACCCCCACCCCAGAGTACACGAAGCAAGTTGCCCGGGGAGGGCAAGGGGCCCGCCCGCCCCGGGTGTCTTCTCCTCCCAATCCACTAGCAGACATCCGGCACACCAGGAGGCAGGCCTGCAGAGCCAGGAAGGGTGGGCAGAGCCCGAGGGAAGGAGGGCAGCCGAGCAGCCAAGTTGGGGCAGAGGCCGGTCGGGGTGGAGGGTGGGGGGGCGGCAGGGCGGAGGCGGCCCGGGTGGCTCCCGAAGGCCCTCTGAGCCAGGGGCCTGCCCCCGCTGGACAAGGACAGAGCTCCGGCCCCAAGGAGAGGCTCTGGCGCCACGGGGAGCGTCTCCCACCGCCACGAGGGCAGGGCGCGCTCCCGCAGGGCCTGAACTGAAGGCCCGGGCGGGGGGTGGGAGCGGGGGAGAGTAGGGGCGGCCGGGAAGCGCTGCGGCCCGACTGGACTGGAGTGCGGGCCGCCGTCGTCCGCCGTCGTCGTCGTCGCCGTCGTCGTCCTCGTCGACGCCGCCGCCACCCCCGAAGCTTTCCTGGTGCCCGAGGGCCGCTGGCCGGGCCCCTGGGCCGGGCTTCTTGGCCTGGTTGCGTCCCTGTCCGTGTCCGTGTGTCCCTGTGCCCCGTGGGTTGGCGGCAAAAGAGAAAAGGAGGCGTAAAAGCCTACAGCACCCGGTATTCCCAGGCGGTCTCCCATCCAAGTACTAACCAGGCCCGACCCTGCTTAGCTTCCGAGATCAGACGAGATCGGGCGCGTTCAGGGTGGTATGGCCGTAGACGTCAGCGCCTGCCGCCGCTCGCCCTAAGAGCCTGCTCAGCGGCCCAGCCGCCGGCGCAGCGCGCCTTGGCCGCCCCGGCAGCCTCCAGCTTTGGCCGCCCAGCCCCGCCCCGGCCCGCCCCGGCCCGCCCCGGCCCGCCCGCCTGGCCAAGGGTGCGGGTCCCGGCCAGGCCGGCCCAAGAGTCCGGCCTCCAAGCAGGCAGGTGGCGGCGACCGGGAGGAAGGCAGTCAGCCAGGCGGGAAGGCCGCCCGGGTCGCGCCCCCTGCCCTTCCTGCGAAGCCCCACGGCCCCCCTCAGTCCGGCCGGGGCTCTCCTGCCGCCTGCTCGCCCCTCGCCCCCGGCGGCGGCACCGGGAGGCACTCGGGCCGCCTGCTTCCGCCGACATCTGGCCGAGCGCCTCTCGTCTCTCCCCTGCCCAGCGTGGGGTGGCCCCGGCTCCACTCGCCCTCCCCCACCCCGGCCCGTCCCCTGGCGGGGCCTCCCTTTAATACTATCTCTCTATG